>NC_073306.1:132378152-132473152 GCF_027595985.1 Sorex araneus | reverse complement strand
ACATATACACTCATATACAAACACACACTCACAGACACATACACTCATACACACACTCACACACTTACATATGTACTCATACACAGACACACATATACACTCATATACACACACATAAATACACAAACATACACACTCACACACATATACACTCATACACAAACACACACACTCACACAGACACATATACACTCATACACACATAAATACACAAACACACACTCACACATAAACACACACATGCACACACTCACACACATACACACAACACACACGCACACATACACACTCACACACACATACCCCCACAGCAGGGTGGGCTGCTGCACTCAGGCGCCCCCGGCTCCGGGCTGACCGTCTCCAAAGCCCCCGTCCACCCGAGCCCTGAACCCCTCAGGGGCAGGAACCCCAAACCAGTGTCCGAGCCAGGGACCGCAGAGGCTCGGCTGCCCTCGGTACTGACCAGCTCGGGCCGCGCGCGGCTGTCCCCAGGGCTCCCCGAACGCCCGGCTCCTGGCAGCCCACGGCGCCGCGCGGCTCTGCGTCTGGGTGCCAAATGCCAGGAGCCTCCCAGCGAAAAATAATAACAAGAGCAAAGGCTTATGTAACAGCCCCGCGTCAGGCGCTGGGGACGCAGCGCGGGGACCCACCAGCCCCCGGCCGGCGCCCCGACTCCAGGGGGGTGCCAGGAAGGGGAGCAGCGAGCAGGGCTGGCGGGGGGCCTCGTCTTTGCAGAGTTGGGGGGGGAGTGTTCCCGGTTCCAGCCTGGCTTGGACTCCAGGAGGGACTGGGCAGGTGGGCAGGGCCCGCCCGCCCATGGCGGGGTCCAGAGAGGCAGACTTCTCGCGAGGGGCCGGCAGGCAAGGGGGTACCTTCCCCCCAACTCCCGGCACCTGGCCACGGGCTCGCAAACACAGCCCAGCCTCACCCGGGCTCCTCTCTGGACACACAGTGCTGTTCTGCACAGCCTCCCCTGAGCTCCACCGAAGGGGTTTGCCCAGACTTGGGGCTCCGTGGGACCCCCCACACCGCCACCACCGCCACCAGCCAGGCCCCCTCCTGCCAAGTCGCAGGCCTGCCCAGTCCCCGCACACCAAGCCAGCATCGCAACCCCGCACGCCCCCCTGGAGGCCAGGAAGCAGCCCAGACCCCGGACTCCGCACCCCCAAGCGCGCGCTCCGTCACTCCCCCTGCACCCAGGGGCCGCTGAGTCACCCTGGCCAGGACGCCTGACCCGGCGCTCGGGCGCTCAGCCCTCCCCCTCGGCCCTGCCTGGGACCCGGCTCCAAGCGGGGGAAGCGGCAGGAGCCGAACCAGCTGCAACACCCCCACCCCACCCCCCCAAAAGGCAAAAATAACAACAGCCCCCACACACACCCCGTACCCCCCCCCACACACACAGAGACATGCAGGGGAGAAGCAAACACCCGACCGATCCAAAAGAAAGGGGAGGAGAAGATCAAAAGCCAAATCCTGGCCCCCCCAAAAAAGTCTTTTTTTTCCCTTCTCCAAAAAGAAAAAAAGAAGGAAAAAAAAGTTTATTCCAAGAGTTCTGAACGCTCGAGACGGAAACGATGCCCAAACACACAGACGCGTCTTGTCTCATAGAAATAGATTATTTTTTTATAATACAAAAAAAGGGGGGGGAGGCACAAACAACAACAACAACAACAACTGGCGGCCCTCGCAGGGACATCTTTAAGCGATTACTCAGGCCGGGCCGACAGTTACACGTGGGTTACGTCAGCCCCGCGCACACGCGCGCCCGGCCATGTTCCTACCCCGATTGCATCAACTCGGAGCCGGCGCGCACGGACGCTGCGGCTTTAAATAACGCCCCTGCCCGCGCGCGGGGTCCGGACAAAAAATAGAGATATATATATATAATAAAATATTAAAATTACCGACCAGCTCCCCGCGCCGCCCCAGTGCCAAAGTTTTGCAGGCGCCCCCGGGGGACGGGACGCGGGCGCCGGCCCCCCCCCGGAGTCCGGGCGCGCGTGCGCGCGCGCGCGCGCGCGCGGGGGAGCGCCCCGGGGCGGGGGCCCAGGGGGGACCCCCGCTAGCAGTGGCCCGAGGAGGCCAGCAGGGGCTCGGGCAGCTGCTTGAACAAGTTCCGCAGCGTGCTGAGCTCGCGCGACAGCTGCTCGACCTTCTTCTGCAGCCGCTCGTTCTCGGCCGTGAGCTCCAGCACCTTGTGCTGCGTCTCCAGGTTGCGCAGCTTGGCCTTGTCGCGGCTCTTGCGCACGGCGATGTTGTTGCGCTCGCGCCGGATCTTGTACTCGTCGCTGTGCTTGTCCACCGCCTTCTTGGCCTTGCTCTTGACCTGCGAGGCGGCGGTCGGCGCCGGGCCCGCGCCCGCGTAGCAGGCGGCGGGGGGCGCCTTGGCGTCGGCGGGGCCCGGCGTGCCGGGCGGGCTGGACGACGACGACGTGGACAGGCTGCCGCTGCTGCCGCTGGGCACGGCCTGGTAGCCGAGGTAGGCGCGCAGCGCGTAGGGGAAGCCGGCCGCCATGCCCGGCGCGTCCTCCTTCCTCTTGCAGTCCGCGGGCTCGAAGCCCGGCTCCGCCTTGAGCTCGGGGGGCGCCGGCGGCGGCGGTGGCGGCGGCGGCGGCGGCGGGGGGTGCAGGGGCGCGAAGCAGCCGGGGTGCAGCGCGCCCTTGGCCGTGCCCAGGCGCCCCAGGCTCACGTAGCCGTAGTCGGCCGCCTTCTTGCAGTTCTTGCCCCCGCCGTAGTCGTCGGAGAAGAGGTCGGAGAGGAAGTCGTGGTGCTGCCCGGAGGAGGCGGGCGCGGGGGCGGGCGCGGGCGGAGCCGCCTCGAAGGTGTCGCCGGCGGCGCCGGGCGCCGGGGCCGGGGCCGGGGCCTGCGGCGCGCCCAGCGGCTCCAGGTAGGGGCTGAAGTCGATGGCGCGCTCGTGCTCGCCGATGCTGCCCAGCTCGCCGGCCGGGGCGCGCGGCGCGGCGCGGGGCGCGGGGGGCGCCGCGGGGGCCGCCTTGGCGCCGTACGCAGCAGCCAAGCAGTCCGCCTCGTAGTAGAAGTTGGCCACTTCCATGGGTTTAAAGGCCGGCGGCGGCGGCAGCGGGAGGCATGCTGGGTCCCAGGCCACCAGGCGTTGCATGAACGCGGGCGCCCGGGGACGGGGCCGGGGCTGCCCGCTCCGGCCGGCCGGCCCGCAGGTGGCGCGGCCTCCCGGCGGCCTCCGGCGCTGCGCTGCGCGCGGGCGGCCGCGGCGAGTGCGGGGCGCTGGCGCTGGACCCTCGGCCGACCGGGTGCCCTGGCCGGTCCCGTGCGCGGCTCTGACTCGCGAAAGTTTCGGCCGAGCGCGGTTATTTATAAGGCGGCGCCTTGGCAACGGCTGCGTCACGCCTGGCGGCCGCCCCGGCCACTCCCGCGCGCGCCGCGGGCCGCCGGGGGCGCGGCCGCGGGGACCCCCGGCCCGGGCGGCGGCCGCGCGCGCGGACCCCGGCCCCGCCGCCCGGCGCGCGCCCTCGGGGGTCCCCGCGGCCGGCCCCACGCCCCCGGCCCACCCCCGGCCCGCCGCCCCGGGATTGGGAGCGCCGAGGGGCGGCGCGACCCCGCCCCCGGACCGCCCCCTCCGGGCCGGAGGTTGTCCGGGCGCGGGCGCGGGGCGGGGGGGACCCCAGAAGGGGCCACGCGAGCGCCGCCTCCTCCCCGGCCCCAAACCCGGCCGCGGCCCGCCCCCTGCTGGAGGCGCCGAGGGTCCCCGCCGCGGCAGGCCACGGCTGACCCGCGTCCACCGCCCCGCGCCCCTGCCCGGGCCCGCGCCCGAGGGGGCTTCTCGACCCGGGGGCCGCGGGGCGGGGATGGTGGGGGGGGTGCACGCCCGCGGGCCGCTGCCCAGGTGGGCCCCGCCCCGGCCCGCCCACCGCACCTGCCCGCCCCGGCCCGCCGCGGCCGGCTCCGCGGCCGGCCCCACCCACCGCGCTGGACCCGGGCCCGGGAGGGCGGAAGGGGCGGGGGCTCGGCCGCGCTGTGTGACCTTAGGTGAGTCACTTCACTTCTCTGAGCTCCATCCCAGAAGGGAGCGGCGCCGCGTCTGTGGAACCCGCGTCGTCGGCACCTTGGCCGTGACTCGGGTCAGGGCGGCGCAGGGGCCGCACCCCGCACAGAGACCCTGCAAGGGGGGGCTCGGTCACACAGCCTCCGGGCGCCCCGTGGGACCCCCCCCACGAAGCCCTTGACCCCGAGCCCGCGGGAGCGCACAGCTCCCTCCCGGTCGCCTAGGGGGCTCCTGCCCGCCCTGCCAGCTCCGTGCCCACCACTCTGGGTCCGGGGCAGCCGGTCGGAGCTGCCCCGACGCCTGGGGCTGACCCCCGGCCCACTGACCCCAGCCCTGGCCCTGGCGGGCAGGCGGGCATTGCTCAACCTTCAGCCTTATCTGCTGAGCTGGGCTGACCTCCGCCCCCAAGTGCTGGAGAAATGACATCCCGGTGCCCTTGGGGTGGGGGTGGGGAGGGGCGCCAGGGGCACCGGCCAGGGTCGAGCCTCTGGGGCTGCCAGCAAGGACCCCAGGCCCTCGGGAGGCGGGTGGGGTGCAGCTGGCGCCCCAGGAGCCTCCGGGCCGTGTCTGGGGGCCACCACCTCCAGGAGCCCCTCCGGTTCCACTGCTGGCCGGCCTCGCCGGGGCCTGCCCTCAGCCGCCATCATCCTGGCGGCGTTGTCCGCCCCGGGCTGCCTGCTCCGGAGGCCTGACCCTCCGACACCCCTGCACGGGCCATGCTCACCTCTGAGCACGGAGTGTCTGCCGGGGCCCAGCTCTGCCCACGCTGCTGCTGCTCCTCCTCCTCCGAGCAGTCCTCCCTGACCTCGCCATCCCAAGCCCCCTCACTCTGGGACTCTTTCGCTTCCCTCCCTTCGCCGGGAGCTGACAGAAGGTGCAGTGAGTGGAGGAGGGCGGCGAGGAGGAGGGGGCGCCCCCGCTCACCGGGCCGTGTGATCTCAGGCAGCCAGGCTCCTTCTGGACCCCCGCACCCCCACACTCTGTCAGGGTGCCCGGGAGCTTCCCCGTGCACCAGGCCGGGGTGGGGAGGGTGCTGTGTGCTCCGGGCCTCTGTGCACCCTCTCTGACCCCTGTGCCCGCGTGTCAGGGGCCCCGGCTGGCGCAGGAAGAGGGGGCGGCGTTACCCCCGTGGGGGGCTGAGCCCCACAAGACCCACCTGGGGTGGGAGGACAGGGCCTGCCCCGCCCCTCTGGCCAGCCAGGCGAGACCCACTTCTTGGGTGCAGGGACAGGCCCGGCCCAGGGTGCGAGCCCCCCTGACTCTGAGACCAGCCCCAGGCCGGGCTCCACTCCCATCTGGCCTCGGGGCTCAAGCTTCGCCCCCAGACCCGGGTCACTTGCTCCCCCTTCCCGGCCCGGCTCCCCCCCCCGGGGTCCAGACTCGCCCCACCAGGTGCCACCCAGGTGTCCCGCAGAGGCCACCCGCCCGACGTCAGCTCTTGTTTTGACACCGCTGGTTACCCAACAGGCCCCGCCCGCTGCCCTCCCCCAGGGGGCCCGGGCTGGACAGCAGGCCCCACCCTCCCAGCCGGGTCCCTGGGGTGTCCAGGACGCCAGCGACCAACTCCCACCCAGAGCCGGGCCATGGACCACCCCCCATCCCCACCCCCACCCCCAGGGGCTTTCTGCTCTGTTTCTGGTCCGAGGTGCCCCGGGCATCGGGCAGGGCCTCGAGTGCCAGCAGGGCTGCCCGCGTTCCAGCCCTTTCAACCTTCTCCCCTGCCCTGGCTCTGGGTTTCGGTTTGGGTTCCTGAGGGGTTTGCTCTGCGTGCTTTACAGATCGGGAGACTTCCTTTCAAAATTCAAATTTCCAGCTTCTCTCGGAAAGCCTGGAGCCGTGGGCTGGGCCTGGCACATGGCTGAGCGGTGAGCAGGCTCGCGGGGGGCTGTGGAGGGAACAGTGATTCCCACCCAGGACACGCCCCCCCGCCCCCACCACGTTGCTCTCCCAGCTCTTTCCGCCCACCCCTGCTTTCTCCCGCCCCGTTTCCAGGAAGGAGGACGGGCGCGGGGTCCACCGGGGTCACTTTGTGGCTCGAGCCGGGGAGCGTGTGCAGGAGGGCCGGGAAGCCGGCCAGCGGCAGGGGACCCGGCTGCAGAGGGGCCTGGCTCTCTGGCGGGGTCGCTGTCCCCCCCCTTGGCGTGCCCTCCAGACTGCTGCGACGGTGACCGGCGCCTCTCCTGCCTGGGCCCTCCCGGCCGCCAGCCCTTGCACGGACCTGCCCTTAGCGATGGGCTCTGCAAAGCTCCTCCTGCACCCCAAGGGGCAGGGCCAGGGAAGGGATTAGGGACCCCCCCAGCAAGGTGGGGGACCAGCACTACAGCCCACTTCACGGCCAGAGCCCGATTCCAACATCAGGGATTTTTCCCACCACCAAGTGGCCTCCTGGAGGCCTCAGTTTCCCCACATGCCAGGTGTTTGGGCTGGGGTCCCTGAGGAGCGGCAGGTGTGGAGTTCCGGGAATTCCCCTGCCCCACGCGCAGGTTGGTGGGGAAACTTGCCCTGGCGTATGCTGCCACCTCCTGGCCGGACCTGGGAGTGCAGGCGCGGCTTCCGGGGCGCCTTTGACTGACGGGCAGCGCGCCCAGGGACACAGAGGTCAGCGCTGCGGCCACAGTCCAGGCTCTCGGTCGCCAACAGGAAGGAAGCTCACCCACCAACCGCCGGAGGTGCCGACCTTCACTTATTCATCGAATGATGGTTCACACCGCCTGTCTCCACTGAGCGCGAAATTGGCCGGCGCCCCCTCGGGAGACAAGAGTGATGGACACACACCAGGGAGAGGGGCGGGGAGATGCAGCGGGCGGGGCCCTGGGCTGGGGGTCTCTGGCACCCCCGATGGCCCTCCGGCCTCCCCAGGAGTCAGCCCTGAGCACCAGCCAAGGGGAGAGAGCAAGAGAATGGGAGGAAGTGCTTACGGGTCATTCCTCTGATAGAGGGCCGGCCGGTGTGAGGCCACGGAGAGAGGGCTGGGGCCACAGCACAGTGGCCGGGTTCAAGCCCCAGCATCCCACAGGGTCCCCGAGCACCGCCAGGAGTGATTCCTGAGTGCAGAGCCAGGAGTAACCCCTGAACATTTGAGCATTGCCAGGTGTGACCCAAAAAGCAAAAAACAGGGGCTGGAGCAATAGCGCAGCAGGTAGGGCGTTTGCCTTGCACGCAGCCGACCTGGGTTTGATTCCCAGCATCCCATAGGGTCCCCTGAGCACCACCAGGAGTAATTCCTGAGTGCAGAGCCAGGAGTAACCCCTGTGCATCTCCGGGTGTGACCCAAAAAGCAATTAAAAAAAAAGCGAAAAACAACAACAAAAAACTAGCTAGAGAACACCTACAATCCCAATACGTGAGGAAATATCTACAGTCTAAAAATAATCCCCCAAAAATATTTTTAATGGGTGCAAGACTTGAACGGATGTTTCCCGGGGGCCCAGGGAAAGTGCAGTGCTTGGAGCATCCGCCCAGCAAGGACTGGGCCAGGAGTCACACCTCGAGGGCATAGACACACATTCACACAGAGACACGGACACACACACACTGATACATACACAGATGCATGGCACATGCATACTCTGACATACACGCACACACAGACACATGGACATACATGTGCACACATACACGCACACACTAGCACGCACACACTGACAAGCAGACACACACAGACACATGGACATACATGTGCACACATACACGCACACACTGACAAGCAGATGCACACAGACACATGGACATACATGTGCACACATACATGCATACACTAGCACGCACACACTGACACATGAACACACGTGTGCACACATACACACGCTGCCAAGCACATACTACACAGAACACGTGTGCACACAGACGCATGCACACACAGACGTGTGCACACGCATACATACAGACACACCACAAGTACCACAGGCCATTCGGGCCACGCTTCTGCCAGGCGTCTGTGAGCAGCGCAACAAAAAACCCCGGCAGGCAGCACCACCAAGCATGCACGGCTGGTGGCACACGTGTGCCACCCCGTGAGCACTCCAGCCGGGTGTGGTGAGCCGGTGGCAGCATTCGAGGAGCACACAAAGCCGTGTCAGGTGGTGCCCTCACAGGAAAGGGACGACGTCGGGGGAGAGGAAGAGACGAGTGCCGGGCTCGGGCGGAACTGCGCGAGGGGGGGGGTTGCCTTGCACAAGGCTCCCCCGGGTTCGAGCCCCGGCGTCCCCCAGGCTCCCCCGAGCCCGCCAGGAGTGATCTCTGAGTGCAGAGATCTGGCGATGAGCTGGTGCGGCCCCAGAAATATTAACCCGAGAAACAAGGCGAGCGGCCTAGAGCCGTGACGTTGCTCCGAGTCAGGACGGGGAGGCAGACCCCGGCCGGAGACACGACCCGAGGCCAGCGGGGGGGTCCGTCACAGCCCTCACTGGGATCACACAGCAGAGCTCCCAGCTCGTGCGTCACGCGTGGGGCACCCGATGCTTGGACTCCCGACCAGACGCTGCAGGGCAGGGGCCCTAAACCGGGGCTACTCCTGGCTCTGCACTCAGGAATTACTCCTGGCGGTGCTTGGGGCACCCTATGGGATGCCGGGGATCGAACCCGGGTTGGCTGTATGCGAGGCAAATGCCCTCCCCGCTGTGACCCCTTGAGCTGCTGGTTTTGTTTGGGTTTTGGGGCCACACACCTGGCAGTGCTCAGAGACAACTCTTGGCGGTGCTCAGGGGGACCGTAGGGGATGCCGGGAATCAAACCTGGGCAAGGCTAGCGCCCTCCCGCTGTCCTGTCACTCCAGCCCCTCCTCCTTTAGGAGGCTCGTTGTGGAGTCACTGCTCCCAGCAGGGTGAGTGGGAGGCCCGGGGCTGCATCCCGCTGCCTCTATCTCGGACCCTGTCCTGCTTCTCCGCCCTGGCGGGTCCAGGCCCGGCTGCTCCATGTCTCACCCAGCCCCGCGCCCATCAGTGGAGGGTGGAGTTTGGGACCTATAGGGATTGCGGGACCAGGGGTGCCCGGGGACGGGGGGGCTTGCTGGCAGCCCCCACGGGCCCCAGGTGCAATCCTGGCACTGCCAGGGGTCGCCCCGGAGGCCTCCAGCTCCCCTGGGCCTGAGAACTGACCCGCCCTGCTCCGTCGCTGGGTGCCACTGGGTGGGAACAGCCTCGCCTGGGAGACCCCGGGGTGGGAGAGAGATTTCTGGACCCAGAATCTGGGTGCAGTCCAACTTTGTGATTTTTTTTTCTTTTTGTGTCACACTGGCGATGCACAGGGGCTACTCCTGTCTCTGCACTCAGGAATTACTCCTGGAGGTGCTCAGGGGACCCTATGGGATGCTGGGAATCGAACCCAGGTTGGCTGCGTGCAAGGCAAACGCCCTCCCCGCTGTGCTATCGCTCCAGCCCCAGCAACTTTGTGATTTTTGCTGCCCAGCTGGCATGGTCGCCCTGCCCTGTGGTGAGGGTCCCGACAACCCACCTTGATGCTGCACCTGTGGGAGATGGCACAGCCGGGAGGGCGTCTGCCTCGCACGCGGCCGACCCGGGCTCCACCCCCGGCATCCCATGGGGCCCCCCGAGCCCCCGCCAGGAGGGAGCCCTGAGCATCGCCGGGCATGGCCCCAAGCAAAAAGCCGCGTCTGTCCCTCCTGTCCCTCCTGTCCCTCCTGTCCCTTGCGGCTGGGCCCAGCTGTCCCCTGTCCCTCCTGTCCCTCGCGGCCGGGCCCGGCTGTCCCCTGTCCCTCCTGTCCCTCGCGGCCGGGCCCGGCTGTCCCCTGTCCCTCCTGTCCCTCGCGGCCGGGCCCGGTTGTCCCAGACACGCACTGTCCCCCTCTGACACTGATTAACTCTGTCCGTCCTCCCTGCGGCCTTCTTTCCCTTCCGTGCCATCAAGATCATGTCCGAGGGGCTGGAGAAACAGTACAAGGGGGGGTCAGGGACTTGCATGCAGCTGACCCAAGCCCGTCCCTGGCACCCCTAGGCCCCCCTGAGCACCGCCAGGTGCGGCCCCCAATGACAGCCAAAGTCACGCTAACAGGAGATTTAAACGGATCTGCAAAGTCCCCCCTTGGCTGCTCAGCCCCTGTGCGTCCCCGCGTGGTGCAGGACAGCGCAGTGCCGCGCCCGCCGCCCAGCCCCAGACCGGGTCCCTGCGCCCACAAGTCCCCCCCCAGCCCACCCAGGCTCCCTCTGAGCTCTGGGCCCCTGGCCAGTGGGACCCGGCCCTGCTGGTCTTGGCTGCCCCCGCCGCGCCCCCGGCCTCTCGCTCAGCCCTGTGGCCTGGGTGGGAATCTCCCTTGTCCGTTTGCTGCCGCCGGGGCCACACGTGGTGCTCCAGGGCCACTCCCGAGCTCAGGGGTCCCTGCCCTGCTGGGGACCTGGGGCCAGGGGGTGCCCGCATGCAGAGTCTGTGCTGGGCCTGCCGCCCCGGGCCCCACCCGTCAGGCCGAGCACTTCACACTCATGCGGCTGTGTGTCCCTGCACGCGGCTGTGTGTGTGTGTCTCTGCACACTCGCAGTTGTGTGTGTGTCCCTGCACACTCGCGGTTGTGTGTGTGTCTCTGCACACTCGCGGTTGTGTGTGTGTCCCTGCATAAGGCTGTGTGTGTGTGTCCCTGCACGCTTGCGGTTGTGTGTGTGTCCCTGAACTCAGCTGTGTGTGTGTGTCCCTGCACAAGGCTGTGTGTGTGTGTCCCTGCACGCTTGCGGTTGTGTGTGTGTCCCTGCACGAGGCTGTGTGTGTGTGTCTGTCCTTCACGAGGCTGTGTGTGTGTGTCCCTGCATGCAACTGTGTGTCCCTGCATAGGGCTATGTGTCACTGCATGTGACTCTGTGTGTCCCTGCATGTGGCTGTGTGTGTGTGTGTCCCGGCACGTGGTTGTATGTGTGTGTGTATGTCCCTGCACAAGACGCTGTGTGTGTGTGTCTGTCCTTCACGAGGCTGTGTGTGTGTGTCCCTGCATGAGGCTCTATGTGTGTTCCTGCACGCGGCTGTGTGTGTGTGTGTCCCTGCACATGGCTGTGTGTGTGTGTGTGTGTCCCTGCACACAGCTGTGTGTCCCTGCATAGGGCTATGTGTCACTGCATGTGACTCTGTGTGTCCCTGCATGCGGCTGTGTGTGTGTGTGTGTGTGTGTCCCTGCACGCGGTGGCAGGGCAAGGGTTCTGGCTCAGTGCGGGGTGTGGGGCCAGTAACTGCCCCATCAGGAGAGGGGCTGCGGGGAGTCTCTCCTGGCTCTGTCCCCGCACAGTGCCTGGGCCCAGAGCCCGTGTCCACTGTTCGCATCTCCCTCCCCTCCGGCCTGCAGCTGGGGGTGGGGGCAGCACCGGGGCCCGCAGGGGAGGGCCGAGGGACCGCCTTGCTCTTTCGGCTCTTGGTTTGGGGCCACAGGCCACACTGCTCAGTGCTGGGGATGGACTCGGGGTCCCGCCTGCAAATCCCACACTCCAGTCTCTCCCGCCCCCTGCCTGCCCCCCCCCACCCGGCCATGCTCAGGGGCTGCTCCTGGCTCTGCACTCAGGAATCACTCCTGGCCGTGCTCTGGGACCATATGGGGTCCCGGGGATGGAACCTGAGTCAGCCGCGTGCAAGGCAGATGCCCTCCCCGCTGTGCTGTCGCTCCGGCCCCAGCCAACCCATCTTTTTTTTTTTTTTTTTTTTTTTTTTTGCTTTTTGGGTCACACCCAGCGATGCTCAGGGGTTACTCTTGGCTCTGCACTCAGGAATTACTCCTGGCGGTGCTTGGGGGACCATATGGGATGCCGGGGATCGAACCCGGGTCGGCCGCATGCAAGGCAAACGCCCTCCCCGCTGTGCTATCGCTCCGGCCCCCCCATCTTTATTTTTAATGGCACATAAGGGTGCAGTGGCACCTCACTGGGAGGTCGAGTCACCAGCAGCCATGACCCCAGGCGCGGCCAGCGGGCACACGGTCACCTGGTCACCTGTCGCCCCAGAAGCAGAGTGGCGCCACCCCGTCCCTCGGGCCTCCACACCCTCAGGCATCCTGGTATCTGTTTATCTGGGAGCCAGCGGTGCTGAGGGCCTAGGGGCGACCCCGCCAATGTTCAGCGTGTTCTGGCTCCCAGCGCAGTGCTCCTAGCACCAGGTGGGGTCTGTCGGCAGCAGGGCAGGGCCTGAGGGAGGGCAGGGAGTTTCTCCTGGGCTGAGCACAGGCTCCCCTGCAGGGGGCGCCGCAGACCCTGGAACCGCCTCGTCCCCCAGCACCAAGAGAAATTAAGGAGCTGGAGAGAGAGCACAGTGGGCGGGGTGCTTGCCTTGCATGCAGGTGACCCGGGTTCGATCCCCAGCACACATATGGTCCCCTGAGCACCTCCGGAGTGATCCCTGAGCACAGAGCCAGGAGTAAAAAGAGCACTGCCAGCACCCAAAAACAAGGAAGGAAGGAAGGGAGGGAGGGAGGGAGGGAGGGAGGAAGGAAGGAAGGAAGGAAGGAAGGAAGGGAGAGAGGGAGGGGTGGAGGGAGGGAAATTGAGTGAGTTGACGCCCCACAGCAGGGCCAGTCCAGAGTGGACATCCAGGCCGTCTGAGGGGCATGTGAGGGGTCTGCGGGCAGTGGGGGCTGGGGCGTGCCTGCCTCACAGGGCTGAGACCTGAATTCTGGCGCCTCAGGGAGCGAGGGAAAGAGAAGGTTCGGGTTGTGTCTCAGTGGTCAGGCACTTGCCCAGCACCACGTGATCCCCGAGTAACCCTGAGCACCATCAGGAGGAATCCCCAACACTGCCAGCCAGGAGTAACCCTGAGCACTGTCAGGAGTAACTCCCGAGCACTTATATAGGAGTAACTCTGAACACCCAGCCAGGAGTAACCCTGAGCACTGTCAGGAGTAACTCCTGAGCACTTATATAGGAGTAACCCTGAGCACTGTCAGGAGTAACTCCCGAGCACTTACATAGAGTAACCCTGAGCTCCCAGCCAGGAGTAGTTCTGGACGTGGCTCAGAAACCACGGCAGGGGGGCTGGAGTGATAGCACAGCGGGTAGGGCGTTTGCCTTGCACGCGGCTGACCCGGGGTCGATTCCCAGCATCCCATATGGTCCCCTGAGCACCGCCAGGGGTAATTCCTGAGTGCATGAGCCAGGAGTGACCCCTGTGCAGAGTCAGGTGTGACCCAAAAAAAGAAAAAAAAGAAAAAGAAAAGAAACCACAGCAGGAGAAAGCCCCCAACTTGGCCACACTCTGAGGCAGGAGGGTGAGACTTCGGCCTCTGCTCTGGGGGTCACGGTGCAGCCCAGAAGCACCCCCGTCTCCACGGGGCGTCCTGACCGTCCCGTCTCCCCAGTGAGACCCCGGAACCTTCCCGGAGACCCCAGGAGCGCAGCCGTGCTCCCCTTTCAGGCGGGTTTTCCCCTTTTCTGTTTGTCTGTTTCGGGGCCACACCCAGCGGTGCCCGGGCTGGCTCCTGGCTCCCAAGCAGGGGTCACTCCTGGCAGGCTCGGGGGACCCTCAGGGGTGTCAGGGGTCTAACCGGGGGTCGGCCGCCCTCCCGCTGTGCCCCGCTCCGGCCCCACCCCTGCCCCCACCCCTCACAGAGACGGTCGCGGAGGTTCCCCCGCTTGGACTCTGCTGACCCAGCCGCAGTGGCCGGAGGGGACACCGCATCCTGCTCTGGCCTCAGAGTGGCCGCCTGCCCCCAACCCACGGGGCGTCGCGCTGTGTCCGCTCACTGCGTGCCGGGGCCTGGAACTCCAGGGCGCGGGGGTCTGGGCACGGCGCTGGTGCCGGGAAAGCCGCAGTCTCCCGCCGCCTTTGCCGCACCCCTTCATGCCCACTCCACCCGCCGCACCCCTTCTAACCACGGGCACCCACACGGCCCCGGAGCCCCGCCAGGGTCACCACCAAGCACAAAGCTGGGAGTAGCTCCTGAGCTCTGCTCTGCGTGGCCCAGACCCTGCCACCCCAGAGCCCCCGCAAATAAATACAGATTTGAAGAATGAACTGCAACGGCCAGGAGCCCCAGGCAGAGAGAGGGGCCTCGGACCCTCACTCTGTAGAAGAAAACGGGCGCAAGAGCAAGTCCCAGATCTACCCGCGGGCGCCCACGTGGTAAAGAAGGGAGCTGGGACCCAAGCCCTGGTCTGAGGTTTCAGCTCCCAGCCCACCTCCCCGTGCCCGCCTTGCAGGAACCCCCCCAAACCCCGACACAGTCCAGAGACCCGGACGGGAGCTGGGCTGCAATACTGCTCTGCGCCGGCAGGGGTCGCCCGAGGCTTCCCGCAGGAGGCGGGCGTGGGCGGGCGCGGCGCTGGCCGGCAGGAGGGCGCCCCAGGCTTGTCCACTCCGGGTGCCCAGAGTCGGGGTGACTCAGCAGCAGCCCTGCCCTGGGCCCCCGTCGGAGACCGCCTCCTGCTGATAAGATCCAGAACGGGTCCTAGGTGGTTGGCCCCTCCTTGGGCTCTGTCCAGGACTGACCACATCCCTGCGGCGGTGACCTGTGGTGTCTCCAAACGCTGCCAGCTGTCCCCTGGGGAGAGGAAATCGCCCCCGGTTGGGAACCGGAGCCAACAGCAGGATACAAGGCACAGGGTCTGGACTCAGAGCTACAGATGCCAACGGTCTGCCCTGGGCACAGAGGCATGACTCTCTCTGGACCCTGCAGACCCAGCCGCAGTGGCCGGAGGGGACATTGCGTCCTGCTCTGTCCTGAGAGTGGCACAGAAGGGGTGCACTGACCTCAGGAGGCAGGTCTTTTGCTCAGCATTGCTCAAGGGGAAAAGAAGTGGGATGGAGAGATAGTACAGTGAGTAGGGCACTCGCCTGCAAGCTGCCAGCCCAGGTTCCGTGCCCCGCTCCACAGATGGTCCCTGAGCACAGAGCCAGGAGTGCGCCCTGAGCACTGCCAGGGGTGTTCGAGAAACAGAAAGAAGGAAAACACAGAATCAAGGTTGGGGGGGTCGGGAGGTGGCTCAGAGCACTGAGCCGCACAAATTCTGCATGAGGCCCAGGCACCACGTGGTCCCCCAAAATCGGATACCAAAGGAGGACTGAAGGACGGCAGGGGCAGAGAGAGTGCCCAGCAGACGTAGTCTCCATCCCTGGCATTGCAAATGTGGGTTTTTTTGTGGGGTTTTTTTGGGTTTTTTTTTTTTTTTTTTTTTTTTTGCTTTTTGGGTCTCACCCGGCGATGCACAGGGGTTACTCCTGGCTTTGCACTCAGGAGTTACTCCTGGTGGTGCTCAGGGGACCATATGGGATGCTGGGATTTGAACCCGGGTCGGCCGCATGCAAGGCAAATGCTGTGCTATCACTCCAGCCCAAATGTGTTTTTTTTTTTTTTTAAGTTAAGCTTCTGTGTTATTTTTTTCTTACTTTTTGGGTCACACCTGGTGATGCTCAGGGGTTACTCCTGGCTTTGCACTCAGGAATTACTCCTGGTTTTGCTGTGGGGCCCATATGGGATGCTGGGAATTGAACCTGGGTCTGCCGCATGCACGGCAAACGCCCTCCCCGCGATTCCTATCACTCCGGCCCCGCTGCAAATGTTTTGGAAAGGAGGAGGGAGACGGCTGGTGAGGGGCGAGACCCTGTGCAGGATTGGAACGTGGGCAGAGAAACGAAATCACGACAGTGTAGTGTGAGATTTCCTGACTCTGGAAAGGGGACAATGGTCACGGGAGAGACTGCCCTGGCCCCTGATCCTTACAGGTCCTTGGAACGGACTCAACAGTTCCAGAACAGCCCAGAAGGGCTGAGAAAAATGTGGGCAGCAGTCTGGTCTGTGGGGGGGGGGGTGCTGGGACAGAGAGTGAGTCTGGCAACTGGACTGTCAACCAGAAATCCTTCTAGAAACGATCATTTCATTGATGTTTAAGATTTAATTTAAATAGCATGATTTACAAAGTGGTTTATAATGTAGTTGTTCTCGGCATTCAATGTTCCGGCCCCAGTCCCACCACCAGTGGGACCTTCCCTTCCCCAGTGTCCCCACTGTCCCCGCCCCCTCAATCCAAAATCAAAGTTTTGTCGCAGGCAACAAAAATATTTTATTTTAGGGGTTGGAGCGATAGCATAGCGGGTAGGGCGTTTGTCTTGCACGTGGCCAACCCGGGTTTGATCCCCGGCATCCCATATGGTTCCCCCAAGCACTGCCAGGAGTAATTCCTGAGTGCAAAGCCAGGAGTAATCCCTGTGCATCGCTAGGTGTGACCCAAAAAGAAAAAAAATTATATTCTTGTTACAACAAAATGGCTCATAGGGTTACTGAAAAAAAATATCTCAAGGGAAGAAAATTTGTAGAAATTGTTGTATCTCAGCACGGGGTCACTTGAGTCCCTGTCTGAGGGTTTGCTGAGCTGTCATTGCAAGCTGAGTTCGGAGGAAGGGTAAGGCTGGCCGGGCTGGGAGGCGGGCTCTGTGGCGTGACTGCCCGGGCATCCAGCTGGGGGCGGCCCCTCCCAGGCATCATGGCCCATCACTCGTTTCTGCTCATTCTCCAGCCCTCAGTGAGCAGGCACTGGTGGGGCACCTGGCCGGAGGCGAGAAACCCGTTCCGGGGGCAGCGCGAGGAACTTGCCGTGAGCATGGAGAGCAGCTGGGACAGGAAGAGTCGAGTCTGCCTCCCCGCCCAGAGACGGGGCAAAGAAAGACAATGGCGGCCACCCAGGGAGGCGGCAGGCTTCAAATAAGACACGTGAGGCCCTGGGTACCGTCCCCCCACACACACAGTAATGGTATGCATTTACTTCTCTCCTGATTAATAGAACCCCAGCTTTTCCTTTGGTTTCCTGTCACTGTCACTGTCATCCCGTTGTTCATCAATTTGCTTGAGCGGGCACCAGTAATGTCTCCATGGTGAGACTTGTTGTTACTGTTTTTGGCATATCGGATACGCCACGGGTAGCTTGCCAGGCTCTGCCGTGCAAGTGGGATACTCTCGGTAGGTTGCCGGGCTCTCGAGAGGGACGGAGGAATCGAACCCGGGTCGGCCGCATGCAAGGCAAACGACTTACCTGCTGTGCTAATGCTCCAGCCCTAAGGACTAAAAAATACATTTCCAGTTCCTATGCAGCCAAGAGTGCCAGAGAATTATGTTCTATGTTCTAACCAGTGGGACAGAAGCAGGGGAATGTTGCCCTCTTTGTGTCTTCCTGTTGGCTGAACTCTGATGAAAGGGCTGGAGCAGGAGCAACCTTCCCAGGACACGGAGGTGGAAGTCACCTGGTGAGGAAGGTAAAGAGATCAGACGGAAGGGGCTAAGAGAGTGTGGCACCTCCAGCCACCCCGGACAGAGCAGTGCTTAGGCCACTCCACATCCCCTCACATGTGAGAAAATCGATGCCAGGGGATGCCCACAACACAGGAACAACCACAGGTGTGGGTTAATCAGAGCAGGCCCCGCCCTGTCTGGCTCACTGCCCTTTTCGCCTGGATTCCATGGAGGCCTGTTTCCTGGAACCATGCCACATCTCTCTCCTCTCCTGGCCTTTGCTCTCTTCCTCTCTTCCTTTTCTCCCTGAGGAAACCTTATACCTTTGAGCAAACGAAATTTTCTGAGCGTCAATTTTCCCTTCTGCAAAATGGAGCCAGAGAGCAAAGAGATGTCTTCTTTTCGGCACATGATCATAGCCAGCTACAAACGCCAACCCCTCACACCTCCTCCCCCGCCCCCTGCCCCCACCATCCCTCCCAGATTGCAATCTCTATATTCTGCAAATAAAGAATATCACGAGACACAAGAGAATTTATTGGTTTACTATTATCATAAAGTTCAGAAGATCACATTTAGGTAAGGTTTGCTTGAGAAGCTCAATGCTAACGACAGCTAAAATTTACTGAACACTTTCAATATCCTATACACCCGTCTAAACACCACATATGTGTATTAGTTTGTTTATCTTAGCAACTTTCCCATCTCCTACATGAGGATGCTGATATCCCCGAAAGAGTTTTGAATAATTTACCATGGTCACACAGCACCCAAATGGTAGGGCCGAGACTTGAATCTGTGACTGAAAAAGGTTTGCCACCTTCAGGTAAGGCTTGATCTAGCCGCTCAACAATCTCAGCTGCTATCTCTGGTTATCTCCTCTTGTCTGTTCCCGTTTAGAGCCCCGGGATGGCCCCGTCGTGGCTTCCAGCGGGCCCACGTGACACTTGCTTCTTCATTCACATCCAACAGGAAAATGGGGCCTATCCCAGTTCCTTGTCATTGGATCACATGCCCGAAAATCAATCTGGTTCGACCATTTTTTGGTCCCTCGCCCATCTCTGAACCCGTCACGTTGCCTCTGCTCTTCTGAAGAGGCAGGTTGGTCAGTGCAAAGGCCCTAAGGCTCGGGGCGGAGTGCTCTCCCCTCCAGACGCAGGGCCCGAGCTTCGAGGCTTCGATGCAGGAGGCCTGGGCTGGGCGCCCTGAGAGCAGCCCGGGGAAACCCCTGGGACAAAACCACCCAGCAAAGAACAAGATAAAATGCACCAGGGTATTATTTCCGCAAAGGTTTTCTGTCCCTGGAGGTGAGGGACCGAAAACACGTGCTCAGACGCGCCCGCACAACACTGCAGAGAAGAAGGGACAGAGGCCGGCGTGGGCACGGCCTTGTCACGGCCTCCGGGTGCCACCTGTGACCAGGGCAGGGTCCTGGCACAGAGCCCAGCAGAGCCCAGCCGGAGTGGGGGTGTCCCTAGTGGGGGAGCCCTAACATCCTGACCTCTGACCCCTGCTTCCCTCTGAGACCCGTGAGGCCCCGGCCCTTCCGTCTGGCAAGCCCCAGCCTGCCCCTGTCTGTGCTGTTCAGTCATTGGCCACAGCTGCTCCTTGCCCCAGGGCCTTGGCACTGCTCAGAAGCAGCTGCCCTCCACCCCCAGACACTCCGCCTTCCCAGAACAACCCAGGCGGCCCCTCCCAGCTCCGGGGCTGCCCCTGCCTGGGTGCGACCCGAATCACCTTCTCTCCAGCAGGTCACATGGTATTTTTTTTTTTCTTTTTGGGTCACACCCGGCAATGCACAGGGGTTACTCCTGGCTCTGCACTCAGGAATTACTCCTGGCAGTACCAGCAGGTCACATGGCTCTTTTCCAAATGACTGTCCCTGGCCCCGCCCACGCCCAAGCCTCAGTTCAGGAAGGAGCACCCGGCAGTGCTCAGACAGGCCCGCCCCGAAGCATCTCAATAAACACCGAGTGGTGGGTGAATGAGGCGAGGAAACGGCGGAGGTGCCCACGTATGAGTGGACACTGCCACAGTCTGTGGCTCACGTCAGAAACATCCAGAGGGGCCAGAGGGCAGCGCGGCGGGAGGGCGCTCGCCAGGTTCGGTCCCTGGCGCCCCATCTGGTGCCCGGAGCAGCACCACGAGTGATTCCTGAATGCAGAACTGGGGTAACCCCCGAGCAGAGCTGGTGTGGCCCCCCAAACAAACCAGAACTGGGTCAGGAGTGGCGGAGAGCCAGTGTCTGGGGAAGGCACTCGCCTGGCACAGAGACAAGCCCCGTGTGACGATGACCTGAGCCCTGGGAGACGCCATGGTCTGCCCACGAGAGCCCAGCGTCGATCCCAGGAACAGTGCTCCTATGAGCACTCCTGGAAGTGAAAGCAGGAAAAGGAGCGGAGGAGGAAAAGGAGGAAGAGGAAGAGGAGAAAGAGGAAGAACAGGAGGAGGAGGAGGAGAAAGGGGAAGGACAGGGGAAGGAAGGGGGAGAGGTGGGGGAGGGAGGAAGAAGGAGAACAAGAAAGGAACAAAGGACAGGAAGCAGCGACTCTGGGTGTCTGAAAACCTTTGACATAGAGTTAAATCTGCACTGGAGAAATAGCACAAAGGCCAAAGGTGCTTTGCACATGGCAGACCCTAGTTCGATCCCCGGCACTGCATATAATCCTCTGAGCCCCCCAGGGTGACCCCCAAGCTCGGCCGGTGTAGGCCACACACCAAAAGGAAAAGAAAAGGCGCATCTGGGGCTGGATCGATAGCGCAGCGGGGAAGGTGTCTGCCTTGCACACGGCCAACCCGGGTTCGATTCCCGGCATCCCATATGGTCCCCTGAGCACCGCCAGGAGTAATTCCTGAGTGCAGAGCCAGGAGTAACCCCTGTGCGTTACCGGGTGTGACCCAAAAAGAAAAAAAAAAAAGAAAGAAAGAAAGAAAAGGCACATCTGCTCCCGTGCTCACTGGGCGTTAAGCCAAAGCCACAGCCACGGTCAGAGATGTGGCACACGGTGACAAGGGGCCACTTTCCCACGCCCAGAGGGTGGACACTGCCATGCCTGGCAACACGGGAGATGCTGCGGGGAGTCGTGGGAAGGAAAAGGAAAGACAGATACAGGACTGCTTTCCCCACTGCGACGAAGGAGGGTGTGTGCACAGTTCACGGCCAGACAAGGTGAGGCCCGAGAGCAGGCGCTGACGACAGGGTTGGGGCTCCCTGGGGGAGGCAGAGCTGTGCAGGCAGGAAAGGGGTCTGCAGACTGGACGGCAAGGGGTCGGGCAGCTCAGAGCAGCTGCCGCCAGGTGAGACCCTGGGCTTGCTCCCTGACACTACAAATAAAGCAGGGGGGAGACACACTACTGGATCACCCCTCCTGAGCCTCCAGCCGCGAAATTAAAATACGGGGGTGTGGAGGGGGCAGTGGGGCCAGCTACTGTGTTCGCCTAAACCCAAAAATAATGAGAATTTCAGCTAAGCCAAATGTCCAGCAGGGCGAGGGAACAGCATGGGCACGAAGGCGCTCGCCTTGCCCGTGGCCGATCCCCGTTCAAACCCCAGCACTGGTGTGACACTGGGTCCCCTGAGCACCTCCAGGCGCGGCCCCAAAACAAACAAAAGAGATGGAAGAAAGGTGGAGAGACAGAAAAGAGGTTCCAGCCTCTCGAACAAGGGCTCACGTGCAGCCTTGCCTCAAATACCACCAGAATGTGGCTGAGCACCAAGCTAGGAGCGGCCCCCAAAAGTCTGTCGGCCCCACTGGGAGCCACCCACGAACACCCCCTAAACACTTGCCGATGACTTGGACATCACCCAAGGGGACACGGCACACAGGGTTGGGGACCTCCAGCAGCCACTGGGTCTGTCTCCCTGCGGGGTTCCCGCTGCCCCGGCCTGCCCCTTATGCCTCTACCCTCCAGCCATACTCCAGCCTCGCCTGTGGTTTCGTGTGTGTGTGTGTGTTTGGGTCACACCCAGCAATGCACAGGGGTTACTCCTGGCTTTGCACTCAGGAATTACTCCTGGACCCTATAGGATGCTGGGAATCAAACCCGGGTTGGCCGCCTGCAAGGCAAACGCCCTCCCCGCTGTGCTATTGCTCCAGCCCCCTTGCCCGTGGTTTCTTTCTTCAATTCAGTGAGTGAAAGCAAACGTGCAAACGTACAAAACACATGCCAATGCTCAGGGTTTCCTCCTGGCTCTGCACTCAGGAATTACTCCTGGTGGTGTTCAAGGGGCCGTATGGGACGCCGAGGATCGAACCCAGGTCAGCTGAGGGCAAGGCAAACGCCCTCCCCACTGTACTATGGCTCCAGCCCCAGCCCAGAGAGTTTCTGAGTCAGCCTGTGTCTCTCTTTCCCTCACGCCCGTCTCCTGTCCCCCAGCAAAGCCCAGCCCAGAACGCTGAGAGCACGCTTTGCGGGCGGGTGGGCGGGAGCCCACCTCAGCCCCACGTGATCCCTGAGCACTGCGGGGGACAATTCCCGAGCACCGGTGTGGCCGCCTCCTCCTGAGTCCGTTCCCACACGCAGGCGGAGGGCGCCTGTGCGGAGAACGCCACTGTAAGGTTCTGAGAGACCGAGAAGCAAAGGCAGCGCCATGACAGGCTCAGAAAGAAGCCAGAAGAAGCGAGGCCTAGGTGTCGGGTCCGGAATTCCTGGGATTGAGTCATGATTCCCCGGTGAGATAGCCACGGTGAGGTCAACTAAGGGTCACCAACCAGATGCAGGTAGGGAAGCCCCCTATAGGACCCTTATGTAACTTTTTTTTTTTTTTTTTTGCTTTTTGGGTCATACCCAGTGATGCTCAGGGGTCACTCCTGGCTCTGCACTCAGGAATCACTCCTGGCTGTGCTCAGGGGACCATATGGGATGCTGGGAATGGAACCTGAGTCGGCCGCGTGTACGGCAAACGCCCTACCTGCTGTGCTATCACTCCAGCCCCAATATAACCCTTATGTAACTCTTAATCAACCCTTATACCCAATCAGCCAAGTACAAGGTGTGGAAAGCCCCTCAGACTTCGGCCAAAAGGGTGGTCCGAAGAAAATCCCTGTTACATATAGTTATGGTGCAAAAGCCCCGCACTTTTGAGACTCGGGGCCTCTCGTCCCGAGAAGGCTGCCACTGGGTCAGTAAGCTGGACGAGGGCCCTAGTTCGAGTTAGCCGAGCTGGCCAATAAAGACCCTTTGCTTATTGCATCAAAACCTCTCTTTGAGGGGGGGGGGCTGGAGCGATAGCACAGCAGGTAGGGCGTTTGCTTGCACTCAGCCAACCCGGGTTCGATTCCCAGCATCCTATAGGGTCCCCTGAGCACCGCCAGGAGTAACTCCTGAGTGCAGAGCCAGAAATAACCCCTGTGCATCACCAGGTGTGACCCCCCCCAAAAAAAAAACCTCTCTTCTCGGGCTGGAGTGATAGCACAGTGGGTAGGGCGTTTGCCTTGCACTCGGCCAACCCGGGTTCGATTTCCAGCATCCCATATGGCATATGGTCCTCTGAGCACTGCCAGGGGTGATTCCTGAGTGCAGAGCCAGGAGCAACCCCTGTGCATTGCCAGTGTGACCCAAAAAGAAAAAAAAAAAAACAACCTTCCTTTGTGGGATTCCGCTGGGGAGATCTCGGCCATTTAATATTTCTTTCTCTTTGGTTTGGGGTCGTGTTTGGTGGTAACACTCAACAGGGCTCTAGAGTTCCTCACAGGGGGCACTGCGGGGGGCTGCCTCCGTAAGCACCGTGTGTCCCGCACCCGGGAGAAGGTGAATGTGGTTTATAGCCTCCACAAGCCAAGGAGCTGGCCACAGGCCACCAGCTCAGTGAATCACAATCCAGCCTTGAGGTGGAGCACAATAAAGTTATAAGATACCAGCGAAGAGATAAGAAACCTGAAGGGCAGTCAGAGGACACGTAGGGACACTTTTCTTCACCAACAGTAAAAACTCAGGGCTGAAGGGAGCACAGAAGTCCAGGAACTTAACCCGTAAGGCCGCTGGCCCCAGCTGGGTGTCCTGGCCTCAGAGGGGCCCTGAAGAGCACCAGGCCTGACCCCAGGGGCACGCTGCCCCCGAGCCACACGCCCGGCTCAAGAGCCAGGGCACTCACCGCCTCTGCTGGCTTGGAGCTGGGCCCCCTCTACAGGAACAGAGAGGGAGGCAGAAACGACTCCCAAATGAGCATTAAGTAGAAACCAGACCCCAGTGCTCCTTCCCCTCCCCCCTCCCTGCCTCTCTCCTGGACCCAGGGTGGCCTCTGGGTGTCCCCTCCCCTAGCCCGTCAGACTAGCTCCCTCCGCAGGTCTAAGGTGGTCCAAATGCCCCTTCTCCATCAGACCACGGGGGCACTCGCCCAGTTTACCTCTCTCCCGCCGTGTGTGAGCCAAACTGGCCCTTCCAGTGTGCCCTGGGTGGCCGGCCAACCTCTGGGATCTGTTTTGTCCCCCTGGGCGGGCTAGCAGGACCAGCTGGATAAGCCCTCCCAGCCTGCCCGGAGGTCCCAGACACAAGCTGAAGCTTGGGGAGTCGTTTCCCAGAACCCTGAGTGAGATCCAGCCCCCGCTGCCCCGGGCCAATGCCTGCATTGAAAATCTCAGCGTCTAGTCACCCGGCGTTACAGGCACGCTCTGTTCCTACAGAATTCACCAGCCTCTGCGCTCCGTGGGGGGGCGGAGGGGGGAAGCTCGGGGAGGACTGGGGGCCAGGGGTCTGCTCGGGAAAGGGAGCCGAACTGGCTTCTCCTGGCAGTTGGGTGGTCCAAGGCAGGCCAGAACCTCAGAGAGGTGTAGTGGGACTCCGCCCCCCCTCACCTGCTCCCCTCCCCCCTCTCTTGGGTGTTCCCTGTCCCCAGGGCAGCCCCTCCTGGTTACATTGTAAGAATGAGCAATTGTGTACTTTGTAGTCAGCTGGGCCTGCCGCAAGCCCTGCCCTGGTCATTTTCCCCGGAGGGAGGAAAAGCGACTCTTGCCTTTCACTGGCTCTTCTTGTGCCCCTGTGGTTACAGCCGGGTGCTCGGTTCCCCCGTGCGGGGAGGGGGGAGGTTGGGTCCCCACACTCCGGAGCCTGTTTTTCTTTTTTTTTGGGGGGGTGGGGAGAGGGCCTGGGGGGGGGGGAATCGGGCTGCACTGTTCCTGGCCCGGGTCACGGCTGCTGCCATAGTGACGAGGCGGCGACGCTGCGCAGCGGATGCCGAGGGCGCGCCGGGGACAGCTCCGTGCGGGGCCTGGACGCTCCCTGGCCAGGCGCCGGGCAGCCGTGAGACGCCCCGCGACCCTGCAGGGCGCCGTCGGGGGCGCTTCCCTCCGTTTCTCCAGCCGGGGAGGCGAGGGGGGCTCCGCGTGCCCCCGGCCCGGGCGCAGAGCACCAGCCGGCCCCGGGCAGGGGCGGGCGCGGCCCCGGGTCCTCGGAGGGGGGAGGGGGTGTCCCCGGGGCCTAGCCTGGACGCGCTGTCTGGAGTCCCCACCGGGTGCCGGCCGCGGGGTCACCTGCACACCGCGGGCGCCTCACGTCGCTTGCACACGTCACGTCCACCCATGACGGGCCAGCCCCGGGCCCCTCCGTGGCCCCGGCCGGTCAGGCGAGGCGCGGGGGGCGACTGCGCGGGGCCGGCCCGGACGCGCCCAGCGGTGCCCAGCTGCGGCCCGGCCCCCGGCGCGCGGCGGTTGGCTGCGGCCCCGCGGCCGCTGATTGGCTGGCGCCGCCCGGCGCGGCCCCCGATTGGCTGTGACGCGCGGCCGGGCGAGGCCCCCGGCGCCGCGCGGTCATTGGGCGGCGTGATCGCGCCGCGGTTCCGCGGCCCTGCGCCGCCGCCGCCGCCGCCGCCAGCACCGCGCTCGGGGCGCGCCGGGCGAGTGGCCATGGCGGGCAGCGAGGTCGCGCCGGCCCAGCCGCCGGAGCTGGACGAGGACGAGGCGGCGTACTGCCGGCGCTGGGGCGCGCAGCACGCCGGGGCCCGCGAGCTGGCCGCGCTCTACTCGCCAGGTAGGACCTCGGGGCCGCCCCCCCTCCCCCCTCCCCGGGCCTCCAGCCCCGGCCCCGGGCTGCGAACCGGGACCCCCCCTTCCCCCGCTCCCCGAGCCGCCGGATCGGGTCCCCTGCCCCAGGCCCCGATGCAGCGCTCCCGCCTCGGTTTCTAACTTGCAAATTGCGCCCCCGAGTCCGGGGACCCCCACCCCTTCCTCAGCGCCCCTTCTGAACCCCAGCCGGCAGAACCCCCCCTACCACCCTCCAAGCCCTGGACTTTCTGGATGCAAAGGTAGCCCGGGATGAAGGCGTTGCCGGCTGCCGAGCGCCCGGGCTGGAAGTAGCGCCCCCGTCACCCCCTGGGATCCGGATCCAAGCCACCGGGCTAGGATGGCAGACTGCAGCGCCCCTAGACTCGGGAAACAACACCCCCCCCACCCCCCGCGACACACACACTCCAGAACCCAATCGTAAGCTCGAGATGCTTTTCAGCTACATGCACCACCCTCAGCCTCCTGGAAGTCCCACTCCGTTCCACACCTCCACCCCCCTTCCCAAACACACATTCTGGGGTTCCGTTTGCACGTGGCCAGGCCCCTGAGCTGCAAATGTGAGCTCAGCTCCCAAGCCTGGGCGTGTCGGCCCGTTGTGCTCCGGGAACGCCTAGTCTTCCCCCCCAACCCCTCCCTCAGTAGACCCCATCCCCTCTCCTACCCCCTCTGGCACCCTCATGCAGTGCGGGCGCATCCACGACCCTCCTTGTTGGAGAATCCCAGCTGGGGAAGGCTGAGTAATGCCCCAGTTTAAGCTCCCCTGTGACACATCTCAACTCGGTCTTGGCAGACTCAGTCCCCACCCTGAGGCCCCGGGCTGGCTGACCTGGCATGGTGGCTCATTCCCCAGACGGCCCCTAGGCCCAGGCCCCTCTTCTCCCATCTGAGTCTGTTATTCAGGCTGCCTGAAGCACCCCGCTGCCTGCTCTGACTTCCGCTTGCACCCAGGAGTCTCACTGCCTGGCCCTGGGAGGCTAGACAGCCCCCAAGGGGTTAAGGAAGCGCGCTGGAGAGCTCCAGCATCAGGTGATGAGGAGGTGGTAGGCTGAGGCGTCCCTGCCTGGCCCAGCTGGCCTGGCTGACACACGGGCTTTGTCTGTTTGGCCAAACATTTTGGCGTCCTGGCTCTCAGGGGAGGGCACAGTCCTGCCGGGGTTGGGCCTGGGTCCTCTCCCGCCTTTGCTTTCCTGCCCCAGCCAGGCCCTGGGGTCACGCCCCATCTCTGCCTGACCTCGGGCCCTCGGCACCCTGGCGCCTTCATACCCAGCAGCCTTGCACGTCTGCTCGACCTGGGGCTGTGCAGCCTTCTCAGCCACCTGGCTGTGGCTGCCACGGGCTCTTCCCTGCTGTTCCCCAGACTCCCCGGGGCTCCCTCGGGCAGAGCGGGCACCCCCCAGCCCCCGCTGCTGGGCCCTGCAGCCTCTGACAGCACGGCTCTCCCCAGCTGCCTCCCCGCCCTCCCGCCCTTTCCTTCCGCCTGAGCCTCACGGCACGCACAACGGCATGGCTGGAAGCGGGAGTCGGGCCCTCACCCCGGGAGGCTCCTCCCGCCCTTCCCCAGGCCAGACCCACACGCCCGGCACCTCTCTGCTCCTCTCACCCACCGCCTGCAGATCCAGAAAAATCTTTCCTGGGGGGTCCAGCTCTGCCCACTCAAGAAAGCCCTTCACGCTCTGCCTTGCTCATGGCTGACCCGGGTTCGAGCCCCAGCATCCCATAGGGTCCCCCGAGTAGCACCAGGCGTGATTGGAGTGCAGAGCCAGGAGGAACCGCTGAGCGTGGCTGGGAGTGGCCCCTCCCCTCAAGAAGGAAAGGCCTCCCCCTCTCACCCCAGCCTGCTGCGGCCTCCCGGGGGACTGGCCGTCTCTGTGCCCAAGCCCAGGCACATTTGTCCACTTCTTTGTCCACTTCTGGCATCTTTGTCCACTTCTGGCTTTCCCCAGGGGTCCTGGGGCCACATCCAGCCTCCTGCACTGCCCGTGCGGCCCCAGACGGCAGGCAGGCTTTATCTCCGGGGATCTGCAGCCGTGGGGACCTGCCAGGCGGGTTCCTCCAAATGCCTCCAGTCCCCTTTGTCCCCCCTCATGTGGCCGTGGGAGACCGGCTGTGACCTCCCCAGGCCTGCCCTAGAAGATGAAGGGACCAGACTATTCAGACCGAGCACTTCTGTCCCCGTCCCCACGCAAGACCCAGGGGACAAAGCAATGAACAAGACGGGGAAATGGAGCTGGTGTGTTAGTCAGCCCAGTGAACAAAGGGGATGTCTGGCTTGGCCCTTGGTGTTGAGAGTTCTGGAACAAACACATAGCAGGAGACGGGGGAAGTGAAATGGTGGGGGCAGGGACCTTCACAGAAGGACCGCAGTGGTGTCAGACAAAGCTGGAGGGGGGGCAGATCTTTCTCCTAGTGGAGGAGTGGGTCAGAACAGCAGGTGCAAAGGCCCTGGGGTGGACCCAGACCTGGAGGGCACACAGAATACCAGGAACCCCAGAAGCCGCTGGGCTGGAGCAGAGTGAGCAAGGGGAAGAGAGCGGGAATGTCTGGGTTCCAGGATTGAATTCTTGAGAATCCTGGGGCCAAAGGCGGGTCAGCCTGGGGGAGTGGACGGGCTGCTGCAGGGCATGCAGCCAGTGGCCGGTGCTGAGCGAGTGGACGCTTTCCACCACCCTTTCATTGCCCCCTCACAGCAGGGGAGAGAGGCGCACCCTGGCCTTAGCTCCATGTGACAGGGGAGGAAATAGGGACACCCCCTCTGGGCCCCCCATTCTACGTGTACACACACACACAAGCATATGCAGCACACATATATGCACATGCAATGCACATGTAGCATGCACATATATATGCATGTGTAGCATGCATACATGCACATGCACACACATATGTACACATGCACATGCAGCACACACATACACAGACACACACGCATGTACATTCCTCCTTACTGGAATGGGCTTGCATCAGCCCCTCAGAGGCCGGAGCCAGTGGGCAGGGGTCAGCGGCGGGGGCTTGATCCCGAGGCCTGGACTCCCTGAGCACCAGATGCCTCGCTGAGCAGCAGGGCTTGAACCAGAACCCTGGGCCCGAGTGTTCTAGGTTCCGTGTTCTGAGGCCTCCGGCACCGGGTAGGGCAGTCACGGGAGGAGCCATGTCTGCCGGGATCTGAGGGGTCGGGCTCGGCCTCAGCCCTGTCCCGCGGGCCCTGGGGGTCTGGGGCCATGGGGGAGCCCCCCCGCATCCCGGTGCCGTGCTTTAGGGAGCCGCGGGGGCCTTTGTGGCCGGGCCAGGAGGGTGTGGAAGGGGGCGCGGCTTCTGAGCCGGAGGCCACCGAACCCCGGCCACGGGGTCGCCCTTCTGGGACCCCCAGTTCCCGTGCCCAGAGACTGAGGTGCTGGCACACCAGGCCCCCAGCTGGCGGCCCCGGTTCCAGGGGCCTCAGGACCCTGTCGGCCTGGGGCCAAGGAAAGGCAGTGAGGCCAGAGCGAGCGCCGGAGGGCCGGGACGCCTGCCCTGCGCGGGGCCGGCGCGGGTTCGATCCCGGTGCCAGAGTGAGCCCTGATGCGGGACTGGGCCCGGGCCGCCCGCTGTGGCGGAGGGGAGGTGGAGAGGCAGGGGGGCCGGCGGGCAGGCGGGCCCCTGTACTGACCCCCCCTGGCCCTCGCGCGCTCACGCCCCGCCCTCTCCCTGCAGCCAAGCGCGTCCAGGAGTGGTGCTGTGTGCTGCTCTGCTTCGGCCTCATCGCGCACAACCTGGCGCACCTGCTGTGGCTGGCGCGCTGGGAGCACACGCCCCTCGTCATGCTGGGCGTCGGTGAGTGGGGCAGGCGAGTGGGGGGAGGGGGCGGGTGCGGGGCGTGGGGGAGTGTGGGAGGGGGCGGGTGTGGGGCCTGTGGCGGCGGGGAAGGTCGGGGCCAGGGGCCTACCTGGGCTCTGCACCGACACTTTGGGCCTAAAGAGAACCCGCGACCCGGGCTTGTGTGTGCATCTGTGTGTGTGTGTGTGTGTGTGTGTGCATATGTGAGCGTGTGTGCACGCACATGCATGACCAAACCTTTGGGGAGCCTGGCCTGTCACTCGATCCAGAAGCCTGGGTCTCTCCCCTCTCTCTCTCTCTCTCTCTCTCTCTCTCTCTCTCTCTCTCTCTCTCTCTCTCTCTCTCTCTCTCTCTCTCTCTCTCTCTCTCTCTCTCCCTCCCTCTCTCCCTCTCTCTCCTCTCTCCCTCTCTCCTCTTTCTCTTCTCTCCTCTCTCCTCTCCTCTCTCCTCTCTCTCTCTCTCCCTCTCTCTCCTCTCTCTCCTCTCTCCCTCTCCTCTCTCCTCTCTCTCCTCTCTCTCCTCTCTCCCCTCTCTCCTCTCCTCTCTCTCCTCTCTCTCCTCTCTCTTTCTCCTCTCTCCTCTCTCTCTCTCTTCTCTCCCCCCCCTGAATATTAGCTCCCTCAGAATAGAGATGTCGGTTGGTTGGTTTGACCACGCCCAGTGGTGCTCAGGGCTTAGTTTGCTCCTGACTCAGCACTCAGGGTCACTCCTGGCCGGCCTGGGGGAACATTGGGGTGCAGGCAATCAAACCCAGGTCAGCCTCGAGCAAGGCAAGTGCCCTCCCGCTGGCCGAGCTCCCTAGAGCAGAGAGGGGCTTGTGCCGCCCCAGAGCCTGGCACGAAGGCGTGTGCTAACTGATCCCGTGAATGAACGAGGGAAGAAAGCGCTGTTGGAGGCTGCCTGTGTATTCCTGGGCGGGTGGGGCCCGGGGCAGCCGGGCAAGTCCCAGGAAGCCCCGGGCTGGCCGTGTCCATCTGCCCATCCCGCCCTTCTGCTCTGACCCTTCCCTCATCCCTGCCCCCGCCCCAGGCTCCTAGGCTGACGGTCCCCCGGGCTCCCCCTCACTCAGCTCTCTGACCCCCTCAGCCACCAGGGCTCCCCTGCTGAGTCTCTGGGGTGGGCAGGGACGGGGTGCCCATCCCGCTGGACAGAGCTTCCTTACAGGCTGGAGGGCGGGTCCTCCAAACCGAAGGAAGGACTCGGGAGGGGCAGCAGGCTGGGCCCTTCAGACCCGCGGTGGGACAATTGGGCAGTCCCCACCCCTCCAAAGGCAGGTGACCCCATTTGCCTTCCACCCCCCCCCCAAAGCTGAGCTGCAGGGTCTGGGGGCGGGGGCGGGGCAGGCAGGTCCCACCTTACCCCCTGCACCCCGTGACTGTGACTGGCATCTGCGGTGGCTTCAGCTTCGCCATCCCACACCTTGGCCTCGGGGCTGATAAGAGTCCCCTGATAACGCTGTTTGCTCAGTCTCTGATCCCTGGCAGTAGCTGTCCTGATTCGCGTGGACGCGCAGGAAGTGGGGCTCTGTGCCAACCTGCAGGGGGCCCCTGGCCTGGGATGGCATCCCCGTGTTCCTGGCAGGCCCTGGACACCCGGGCAGGAGGTGCCCCGGCCATCCGGGAGAGGCCAGGGTAGCTGGAAGCAAAGCCCAGAGAGGGGGGTGGGCGGCAGAGACCACGGTGCCGCTGGAACAGTGGCATTTGAGAGGCCTGGGGCTGGACAGACACTCCGGGGAAGGGGTCCCGGAGGCGGGTCCCGTGCCCTTAGGGGCGGGGAAGGCTGGGGAATAGGGACAGAGCCACACAGGGCACCTGGCCAGCTGCAGAGGCCAGGCCAGAGGTGGCAGGTCGGGGACAGATGAGGCGAGCAGACCGTGTGGCTTGTGGCGTCTCTGGGGGACGCTTGGCAGAGACGTCGCTGGGAGCCTCCGAGCTGCCCGGGTGCCCCAGAGCCCAGAGGGACGTGGGCAGAGCAGCCCCCCAGGCCTCTGTCCTCAGGCCCAGAGGGCGCAGACAGGCCAGGAGGAAAGTTCTGGAAGACTTGGGGATCCACCCAGAAAGGCCACCCCACCCGCCTGCAATTCAGGACCCTGGATTAGGTTCCGTGGAGATGGTTGGTGGCCTTGATCAGAGCAGGGGCTAGGCTGGGACAGCTCAGCCCTGGGGCCCGGAAGGAGGGTGAGGAATGCCCTCAGAGGTCAGAGGTCACATGGCCTCAGGTCATGGCAGCCCAAGCTCTTGGGTTGAGGTTCAGCCCAGGACTGTCCCGCAGGCCCCGTCCTCCGCAGGGGGCAGCGCGTACTTCCACTGTCCCCGCCTTGGTCCGTCCCAGGCCTGGGAAGGGCCCAGAGCAGAGAAGCCCTGACATGGGGCCGCCTCAGGGTCCCCCGCAGGTCTGAGCGCCCCACGGTGCCATCAGGCCGGCAGGGCGGAAACCGGGCTGAAGCCGCCATCCCGGGCTCACCCACACAGCCCCGGGCACAAAGAGCCTCCTTGTCCCCTCTAGCCTGCCTCTGCCAGCCCCTGCCCCCACCCTGTGCGCCCGTGCAGGAGCCTCGAGTCACAGTTCCGGCCGCTGTCCCTACACCGCCCACTCTCAGAGCCCCGGGGTCAGCAAGCCGAGGCCAGCCTCTTCCCTTCATAAACAACCTCGGCCGGCCCCTCCCCGCCCGGCAGCCGGACCAGCTGTGAGACAAGTGACGAGACTGTGACCCAGAGACAGTATTTAAGAGGAGAACCGAGGGCCAGAGCCACACAGCAGCGGGCAGGGCACTTGCACCCCCGGAGTGGCCCCTGAGCACAGAGCCAGGAGTCAGCCCTGAGCACCACGGGGTGTGCCCCCCCCCAGAGATCAGGGCAGCTCTGGGCTGCATGCACACGTATGCACGGGCTTGTGCGGGCAGCGTGCTGGCTTCCTTTCCGCCCTCTCTCCCCGGGCCATTGCGGAGGCTGTGGTGACCAGAGCTGGCCAGCATCACACAGTGTTTTCTTTCTTGGGTGGTGTCAGGACTAGAACTCAGGCCTCGCCCCTGCAGGACCCTGAGCCCAGCCCCAGCCTTGCTTCACGGTCGCTCGCACACACCTGGCTCTGCACCGGAGACCCCGCACGCTGCGGGGCCGGGGGGCCCAGGAAGCAGGGTCGCGGGTGAGTGGCACCAGCCCGGCCCGGTGCCAGAGCTGGCGCGTCACAGAGCATCTCCCAGGCACACGGCGTCATGGGCTGCAGGCTGCAGGGGCACTTGGCGGGCGAGGTCTCTGCCCCCGGTACCTTGCCCGGCCTCCGCCCGCGCCAGCCTATGTCCCTGGCAGAGCGTCGGCCCGGGAGGGAAGTGCTGCAGACAGCCCCCGCCCCAGGCCTGGCCGCCGGGGCCCAGGTCAGCCAGAAGGGCCCTTCTTGCTACCGTCGCTGCCCCACCCTGCTGACCCGGGCACCCAGCCCTTTTGCACCCAGTTCCTCCTCGTGAAGAGAAATGAGAATTTTCTCCCTGTTTTAAATTTACAAAGAAAGTACAAAGAGTGGGCTGGAGTGATAGCACAGCGGGTGGGGTGTTTGCCTTGCACGCGGCCGACCCGGTTCAATTCCCAGCATCCCAAAGGGTCCCCTGAGCACGGCCAGGGGTGATTCCTGAGTGCAGAGCCAGGAGTAACCCCTGAGCATCGCTGGGTGTGACCCCAAAAAAAGCAAAAAAAAAAAAGAAAAGTACAAAGAGTTCCCATATACTCCAATCTCCAGTTTCTTCAACTGTTAACTTTTTTTTTTTTTAACTTGTGCCACACTGGGTTTACCCCCGGCTCTGTGCTCAGGATCACGCCTGGCGGTGCTCGGGGGACCGTTTGGAATCCCGGGGATCAAACCTGGGTCAGCCATTGCAAAGCAAATGCCCTATCTGCTGTGCGATCACTCTAGCTTCCACTTTATTATTTTTTTTTTTTTTTGGCTTGGGTGCTGGTATTTGGTCCACACCCAGTGGTGTTCAGGGATCATTCCTGATTCTGCACTCTGGGATCACTCCTGACAGTGCTCGGGGACCATCTCGGATGCTGAGGGTCAAACCCAGGCATGCCGTGTGCAAGGCCAATGCTCTGCTCATGGTAGCATCACTCCAGCCCCAAGTATTAACTGTTTTGGGGGATCCTAGCATGCAGCCTGGAGCCTCTAGCCGCCAAACTCCCGAACATCTGGATGGTGGTGCTACAGTCCGGTGACTAACATCTTTTGTCTGGTTGGTTTGGGGATGGTTACAATGAAGAGGCAGATGGATACATTCTTTGGCTCCAGCTCCTGTTCCTTCCTCTTGCACTCAACTTCCTCCTTCTGGCCCAGGGTCCCTGATGCCTTCCTCTCCCTGGCGTTTAGTGCTCTGAGGGTCCCGGTGTTAATGTAATTGTGACTTAGCCGTGGGGTCTGGTGCTGGCCATGGCCACCACCAGGCCAGCCCCCAGCTCGGCCCCAGGCACATGCGTGAATAATTCGTGTCCTTTAGCCTTCGGGGCATCCGCCCTGGCCCTGCTCATTCGGACATGGCATGTCAACACTCGGCTGCCTGCGGGTTCCAGCCCTGCCCGGCTCAACGGTCCCCAATATTGTTTTTCTAGTAGTTTTATTAGGGTGGTTGTAGTCAGCCGTAAGGATTAAATGCTCAGAGCCATTAAGGAGATAAGATAGGGCGGTTGGCCCCGGGGATAGTTCAGGGATTAAAAGGAGGCGAGCCAGCCGGCAGGTGCCAGCACGGGCCCTGGTAACCCGCTGCTTGCTGAGAAAGTCAAGTGGGGTGAATAAGCCAATCGCTGACGCGTTCGATCCAGGACGCGAGGGCAGGTGTCTGCACCCACCCGGGCTCCCACGGGAATGTCAGCCGCCGTGTGCACCCCAGCCCCTCTGCGGGTGACATCCCCGCCGTGGGTTCCGCCTCCCCCAGTGCCAGGGCTGCTCGGTCGAGAAGGGCCTTGGAGCCTCGGGTATGTGCCGTGCAGACATCCTGGGACTGTGTCTAGGTGAGGGGGGCGCAGGGTGGTTGAGGGGTCCCAGGTCACTCGTGGGGGGGGCTGCTTATGCATGAGGGCCACAGCTCCAGGCAGGGTGGGGACCAGAGCATCTGGGGGCTCTGTAGTGGCCCCTGTCCCTGCAGGGGAAGGCGCAGGCTGGCCCGAGGCCACACAGCAAGAGCAGTAAGAGTGAGCCCCGAACTGTCCCGGTAGCTCCACCCGGGCTTGCGGGTACACGCAGCAGCCTGGAGCATGCAGCAGGCGCTCCATTAATGCCCCTGCAGTTTCAGGGTGTGGAGAGGTGGCCGTGTGGGTGTTTGGTTGGGTTTGGGTTTGGGGTCACAGTCCGCAGTACTCCTGGCTCTGCACCCAGGGATCACTCCTGGGGGGACTCGATGGACCGTGCGGGATGCCTGGATAGAACCCACGTTAGCCACGTGCAAGGCTGCATTTTCACTTAACTATCGCTCCGGCCCCAAAGGTGCCTGGTCAGGAGGGTAGCTGCGTCTCTTGGCTCCTTCCTACCACTCCCCTGAGACTGGGGCTCAGTTCAACTACTCTGACCCCTGGGGGGTCTCATATGAGACCATTTCTGTTTTTTAGTTTCTTAGGTTTTCTTTTGCGTCATACATGGCGAGGCTCAGGGGTTACTCCTGGCTCTGCACTCAGGCAGTTCTCAGAGGACCATATAGGGGTGCTGGCAGTCAAACCCGGGTCAGTCGCAGGCAAGGCAAACGCCCTCGGCGCTGTGCAGTTTATTGCTCCAGCCCAAATGAGACCGTTTCTGATAGTGACCACGGTAGAAACAGTGGGCAGGAGACCCAGGGAGATGGCGGGAGGGGGGCTGAGACCCACACAACCCTAACCCTGACCCTAACCCAAACCCTAACCCTAGCCCTAACCCAAACCCTAACCCCATCACTAACCCTAGCCCTACCCTAACCCTAGCCCTGACCCTAGCCTGAGCCCTGACCCTGACCGTAACCCTAACCCTAACCCTAGCCCAAGTTCGGCATGGGGGAGCCTGGGCCTCCATCCCCCACAACTCCTGGTACCCTGAGCATCCCAGGGTGTGCCCCCCTCCCCCCAAAAAACAGAGAGAAGGAAAGAAAGCCAAGAGGTGTGACAGAAAATGTCCGTCCAGGGCAGTGGGGCTTTAGCTGGAGGGTTGGGGGGCTTGAGTGGCCTGTGCCAAGGGCTGGGGTGCCAGGAAGACGAGTGGCACCTCCGCACACTTCCCCGGGCCATGCCGGGCGATAGTACCTGCCTGCACCGCCGCCAGGTGTTCACCCTCCGCACCCCACCCACGTCCTGGCCGGTGAGGAGCTGCCCCGGGCACCTGCAAAGCTGTCTCACCCATGGCCTGGGCCAGGCATCAGGGAACTTGGTGTCCCTGATGCCGGCGTCCCCCCCAGCGTCCCCAGGCCTCAGAGCCGCCCAGCCGAGGTCAGTCGGCCCAGTAGCTTGCCTGCTCAGCTGGAAACCGCCCACCCGTCCTCCTGCCGGACAGCGTCCCCTTGGGTCTTGGCCCCGGGTCCGAGGGCTGCGTGTGGGCCTGCCTCCCCCGCTGAGCACCTGTGAGAGCTCTGAATGCTGCACAGAGGACAAGATCAGTAGCAGCGGCAGTAGTAGTAGTAGCTGTAGTAATACATCTTGGGGTCAGGTAGCACAGTGGGTAGGGCGCTTGCCGTGCATGTAACCAACGGGGGTCAGTCCCTGACGCCCCGACGGCCTCCTGCACCCGCCAGTAGTGGTCCTGAGGAGGGAGCCAGGAGTACGCCCTGAGCGCTGCCAAGTGTGGGCTCCAAACCAAGTAATAAAAATCAATAGTAAGGAGCTGGAGCGATAGCACAGCGGGGAGGGCGTTGGCCTTGCACGCAGCCACGCTGGGTTCGATTCCCAGCATCCCAGAGGGCCCCCCGAGCACCGCCAGGGGTAATTCCTAAGTGCAGAGCCAGGAGTAACCCCTGAGCATTGCCGAGTGTGACCCCCCCAAAAAAAAATCAATAGTAATAGGTCTGGAGGGCATCTCTGTGCCCAGCTCGGGGCCAAGTGCTGTGCCCGGATGCCCTCGGCAGCAGCTGCTTAGCCGGAGACCGAGATGCCCATCTCTGCCCGCCTCTGTGGCTGCCCTGCTGGCTCTGGCATCTGCCAAGGGCTTCTGAGAGCTGGAGGAAGGAGAGAGGGTCGGGGAACAAGTCAGGCAGGGGGAACCGTGAGGGGAGGGGGGCCAGGGCTGAGGCACCGTGGGGGTGGCGGGGGGAGGGGTGAAGAGGACAGTTGAGGGCCGCTCTGCCTTGGTTTCCCCATGTGCACGGTCCTGCCCCTGTATCCTGCGTTATTGGATTTGGATTTCATTGGTTTGTTTCTGGGCCACACCCAGGGGTGCTCAGGCCTTACCCCTGGCTCTGCTGCCAGGGATCACACCTGGCCGGGCTCAGGGGACCCTGTGGGTGTCGGGGATTGAACCTGGGTCGGCCGAGTGCAAGGGCAGCACCCTCCCCGCCACGCTATCGCTCTGGCCCCGGTTCCTTCACCCCAGGCAGGCTAAGAGCCCGGCTCTTGACCTCTGCCCCTGGAAGCTTGTTCCTTCCACTCTCCAAGCCTCACTCCCACTTCTCGAGTGAGCGTTAAGAGTGATCCCGACTCAGAGCAGGGCAAGAAGCCCTTGAGATCAGGCGTGTCAGGCACATTCTGTGGCATGGAAAAGTGCTCCTGAGTGGCAGCTGCGATGTTTTACCCTTGTCATGCCCGTCTCGCAAGAGGAAACAAGGGCACAGAGAGGTTACGCAACACGCCTGATGTCACACAGCCAGGCAGTCACAGCTGGGATTGGAGCCCCAGTCTGGCCGCTGACCTGGTGAGTGAAGTAGGTCCTGGAGAGAGACCCCCGCCCGCTGGCGAGCAAACAGACCAGACTGTGGAAAGAAGGCCGGTAGCCCGTGGCCCCCGCAGAGTGGGTGAGAGCTAGGTTGAAGGCCCCAGGGACACATCAGAGGGTGAAGCACAGGCTTCGCATGAGGGAGGCTTGGGTTCAAGCCGTGCCACATGGTCCCCCGGGCACCCCCTGAGCTCTGAGCTGGAGTGACCTCGCAGCACCACCAGGTGTGGCCCCAGAGCAGACACACGCCACGAGAGGCCCGGGGCTCCTGTGATCCTGCCGCCAGCATCAGTGACCGGCCACAGGGGGCACCCGGGCAGCTCAGAGTGTGCCTAGACCCCCACTCCCTGCACCCAGATACCGCCAGCCCCTGGACAGAAGGGGTCAGGGGGCCATGAAGGCCAGGAGCCTGTGTCGAGGGGGCCCACTCGACACAGGAAAGGGGCACACCACCCCTCCGGGACCGGCCAGGGTGGAAGGACTGTGTGGCTCCTGGCGGGGGAGGGGCGCTGGGTCCCCCTCCTGCTCACCGCCTCTTTCTCACAGTTGCAGGGGCTCTCATCGCTGACTTCCTGTCTGGCCTGGTGCACTGGGGGGCCGACACCTGGGGGTCTGTGGAGCTGCCCATCGTGGGGAAGGTGAGTACGCTGACCGCCACCGCCATCCCTGCCCTCTCCGAGCTCTGCTTCGCTCAGAACCGGGAAACCTCAGGCCAGTCTGACCCCCACATACCTTCCCCACTGGACGCCAGGGCACGAGGCACAGGACGGAGAGGCTCTGGATCTCTGCCCACCTCTCTGGACCCCTGGAGTCTGGGGGCCACGTCCTGTCCTGTGCACCTCACCATCTCCTAACTTAAACCTTTTTTTTTTGGGGGGGTGGGTCTTTTTGGGTCATACCCAGCAATGTTCAGGGGTTCCTCCTGGCTCTGCACTCAGGAATTACTCCTGGCCGTGCTTGGGGGACCCATATGGGATGCCGGGGATTGAACTCAGGGTCAGCTGTATGCAAGGCAGATGCCTGACCCGCTGTACTATCGCTCCAGCCTTTTGAACGAACCTTGGCTGTGCATCCGACTTCCGGGTTGACGACAGGGAACCTCATGCAGATCAGCTGGGCCAAATAAAAGCCACTGACCCCTGTCCCGGAAGATGCCCGAAGTAGAGCCAGATGCAGGCGCAGAAGGCTCCAATCTGGCCTCTCCTTCAGACCCCATCTCTCTTCCGCGGGTTGTCACCCGGGGGTGATGCCCAAGGTGGACACAGCCCAGTACCCTCAGCGAAAGAGGACCTGCATTTCCCAGGGGTCCAGCGCTTAAGGCTGGGGAGGCAGGGCTCTTTCCCATTGGCTTGGTTCGGGTCACGTGACTTCCCCGGAGCCAGTCACTGCTCGCGCAGACGGGCTGTTGTTCTGATTGGCCAGGGTCTTTCCCGTTGGCCTGGCTCGGGTCACGTGACCGACCTACAGCCAGTCACTGTGCTCACGCGGACGGGCTGGTGTTCTGATTGGCCAGGCCGGGTTCACACGGTCCCATTCATATGCTCGCGTCCCCCCCCACCCCCCTCCTACACCGGGCGGTCCCGGGGCCAGTGCGGTGTGGCGGGCGGGGCACGTGCTCACTTGCCCTCAGAGTTCTGTCCCTGGCTCCCAAAATGCTTGCGATTCAGTCTCTCGGTGTGTCCTTGGTGCTGGGGGCTCCCGCGAGGCCAGTGCTCTGCGCCCCCCAGTAGGGCATGACGGTTCGCCCTTCCCGGCACTGTCAGTCCCAGGGCCCCGGGGCCTCGCGCCCTCGGAGGGAGCTGAGGCCTGTTCCCGTGAGCACTTCCCCCTGCCCTGCGTGGGGCGATGGGCCCAGGGCGTCTAGGGACGGCCCGAGGTCCCTGCCCTGACTGCTTGGCCACCCCCAGGCGTTCATCAGGCCCTTCCGGGAGCATCACATTGACCCCACGGCCATCACCCGGCACGACTTCATCGAGACCAACGGGGACAACTGCCTGGTGACGCTGGTACCACTGCTGAACATGGCCTACACGTTCCGCACCCAGCCCACGGGTGAGCGTCAGCGGGTTTGCCGCCCCTCCCCCTCCCGGGGAATAGGGCCGGGGTGGGGGAAGGGGAGTGCTGTGTGTGTGTGTGTGTGTGTGTGTGTGTGTGTGTGTGTGTGTGTGCGCGCGCGCGCGCGTGCGCGTGCATGTCTGCATGTCTGTGTGGGAATGTGCAGGTGTGAATCTGTTCATATTTGATGATGTGTATATGCGTGTGGGGGGGAGGGGGTGTCCTTCCTGGCTTACACACTGCAGGCAGGGCTGTGTTCAGGGTAGTGGGTGTGTGAATGTATGTATGTATGTATGTTTGTGTATGCATGTGTGTATACACGTGTGTGTGTCCCTCCGGATTTAGTCACTGTAGGCAGGACTGTGCTCAGTGTAGAGGGGTGTATATGAGTGTGTGTGTTTTAGTCACTGCTGGCAGGGCTGTGCTCAGTGTAGAGGGTGTGTGTGTATGTGTGTGTGTGTGTGTGTGTGTGTGTGTGTGTGTTCCTTCCTCCTGTCTTAGTCACTGCTGCAGGGCAGAGCTGTGCTCAGTGGTGTAGAGGGGTGTGTGTGTGTGTGTGTGTGTGTGTGTGTGTGTGTGTGTGTGTTCCTTCCTCCTGTCTTAGTCACTGCTGCAGGGCAGAGCTGTGCTCAGTGGTGTAGAGGGGTGTGTGTGTGTGTGTGTCCCTCCTGGCTTTGTCACTGCCAGCAGGGCTGTGCTCAGTGTCATGGGTGAGTGTCACATGCATGAGGCCCTGGCTTCAGTTCCTGCCGTCACACAAGTGAAGTTGCTGGTAGAGTTGGGTGTTGGCCTCATCTGCACTTCCTGCTTCTCGTGCTCCGTCTGGCCCAGCCAGCCGACTGCCCATCCCCGCCGCCACGGGCCCAGAGCAGGGTTGGGGTGTCCCTGCCCGGCCCCCCAGGACTCCCGCTGGCTGCACCCAGCCTGCCTGGCACATGAGCAACTCTGCCGGGCACGTGGGGCATGCAGCCCTGCAGCCCTGGCTGCTGGGACAGTGTCGCGCCTTCAGGCCCAGGGCTCCCCCCGCTGTTTGTTCTTCCTGGAGACCTGCCCCCCGCTTTCTCACCCCCGGGCCCGCCCCCCCACCCCCCGAAACCCGGAAACCACAGGCCCGGGGAACCCCTGACTCAGGTTCTCCTCGGGAACCAGGACGCAGACGGACTCCTGTCTCAAGAGGAAGTTGAGCTGGTGAAGGCTGACCACACTGGGCCAGCTCCACATCTCTGGGCCCAGCTTGACCCCGAGCCGGCTCCTTAGCTATCACTTCCGGGTCATCCCTTCCCTGATGACGGAAAGGGGTGCAGCCAGGGCCCCGAGGGCGGGGGGCGCTGCCCTGAGCCAAGAGGCAGGCCCCCCACCCCACGTGACGGCCGTGTGGGCCCCCTCTCCCCCCTCCTCACCGTGCAGAAGCGCTGGAGCAGCGGTACCCCTGGGAGTGCTTCGTCTTCTGCCTGATCATCTTCGGCACCTTCACCAACCAGATCCACAAGTGGTCCCACACGTACTTCGGGCTGCCGCGCTGGGTCACCCTCCTGCAGGACTGGCACATCATCCTGCCTCGGAAACACCATCGCATCCACCACGTCTCCCCCCACGAAACCTACTTCTGCATCACCACAGGTGCGTGGGGAGGGGGACCCTGCCCAGGCCTCCCCGCAGCACCAGCCTCGCCCACCCGGGATGGCCTCTGAGGCGCCCACTGGGGTCGGGGCAGCTGGCACGACGCCGGCGAATGTCCCCCCCGGCCCCCAGGCAGCGTCTGTGGAGCCCCAGCTCTGAGCGTAGAGCGAAGCCCTGTGTGGCACCACGCCCGCCCTGCCGCTGGCACGTGCCGCCACTACAGTGGCACACGCAGCAGGCAGAAATAGGTGCTGTCGGGGTGGGGGCTGGAGCGATAGTCCAGCGGGGATGGCCTTTGCCTTGCACACAGCCGACCCGGGTTCGATTCCCAGCATCCCATAGGGTCCCCCAAGCACCACCAGGAGTAATTCCTGAGTGCAGAGCCAGGAGTAACCCCTGAGCATCACCGGGTGGGACCCAAAAAGAAAAAGAAAAATAGAAGCTGTGGGGGCTGGAGCTGGGGTGCAGCCCCTAGGGCACCTATCTTGCACGTGAGGCCCTGGGTTCGGTCCCCAACAAGGTAGGTTGAATAAGAAGCTGAGGCCGGAGCGGGAATGCGGTGGGGAGGGCACTTGCCTTGCATGCGGCCGGGCCAGGTTCCATCCCTGAGCTCCACCAGGAGTGCTCCCTGAGTCCTGAGCCAGGAGTCAGCCCGGACCACTGCCAGGGGTGGCCCCGCACCAAAAAGGCAACTGAGTGGGGGGTGAAGACACATGAGGGGGGTCCCCGAGGCCAGGGTGGGGACCCTCTGTCCTTACGGGCAGCCCTGGTCCCTCCCGGCCGCCGTGGGCCCCGCTTCCTCCCTCCCGCTCAGCCCCGCGCCCCCTGTCCCCGCTGCAGGCTGGCTCAACTACCCTCTGGAGAGGCTGGGCTTCTGGCGCCGTCTGGAGGACATCATCCAGGCCCTGACGGGCGAGAAGCCCCGGGCCGACGACATGAAATGGGCTCAAAAGATCAAATAGCCGCTCCGAGCCGCCGCGTCTTTGCCAACCTTCCCCCGGACCTCTGCCCGCCCCCCCTACCCTGAACCAAAGCCATCTGCCAAATCCCAGCCTCGTCACACTGACCTCTCGAGGTGGAGAGGCCACCCCTGGGCCGGGCCCGGGCGCCCCCAGCCCACACGTGACACAGAATACTTGAGCCACTGATTTTTTTCATGTCCTTTTTTTAAAAAAAAAAAAATCATTTTTTTTTCTTTGACCCCTCCCCAGACACCTGAGCCCCTCTGTCTGCCAAGCAGGACTGCAGAAACAGGACCCCCTTCCCCCCACCCCTGCCTGCCAGCCACACTCCGGGGAAGAGGGGAGGCGCCCACTAATCACAGCACTCCTTATCGCGCTGTCTCTCGGCAGAGGTGCTGGAGTCGTGGGGTCTTGTCCCTCCGCGCCTGGCCACAGTTGGTCTAGGGCTTCCCCAAGGAGCCCGAGGAGCCCTGCAGACTGACCCCCAGGCTGGGCAGACCGCCCCTGACCACCCCTGCCCCCAGCCTTCAGCCTAGCCTGACCTCCAGGGTCTGAGGACAGGTCACGCTCCCCGTCCACGCCTCGCCCTGTGTCCGATGCTTCCGGTCAGAGGACCGCACCTGGCCACTGTCCTCGCTGAGGGTCCTGGTCATTTTCCAGGAGACACACCCGGCTCCAGGCGTCAGTCAGAGAAGCAAGCGGGCGCTTTTTTTTTTTTTTGTTATTGTTTTGGTTGGTTTTTTTTTTTTTTAAAGGTGCTTGCTTAATGTAAATAATAGAAAGCCTTAATATCTTTTCTGTAACGGAGTAATATTTTAATGTCATGTTTCGGATGTACATAATATATTTATAACAAAGCAGCAAGAGTCTACTTCAACCGGCTGCCTGGCATTTCCTGTTCGGGAGGTGGCGGGAGGATTTCCAGCCTGGTGGAGAGCAGGCCCCGCCCCGCACCCCCCTTTCCCCAGCCCCACCTCCAGGATGGGGGCTCTGTTGCCTGAGACCAGCCCCAAGGAATCCGCTCCACGCACTTCCGGAGGGGCCCACGTCCTGGAGACACCCAGCAGGCAGAGATCATGATGTTGGAGCCATAATGAAGGCCACGCTCGAGTCACGAGTTTCTCTTCGGCAAATGTTTCTTGGTGCCTGGTGTTTGCCAGGCCCCAGCCTGGACATGGGGGTGCAGCAATGAACAAATAAATGAGGACTTTCCCCTGCAGAGTTGACCTACTGGGGACAATAAACATCAATAAATGCACATTGGCATCCAGGTGGTGATTTGTAAAGGAAATCAAATGGGGCCAAGCCGCATGGAAAGCAGCAAGCGGCCACTGTGCGGGGGTGATCCGGGAGGGCTTCTCCGAGGAGGTGGTGCTTAGTGGCGAGCTCAGGAGGAGAGGTTAGAGCCAACTGGGGGAAGGAGGCTTCCTGCAGGAAGAGCAAGTACCAAGGCCCTGAGGCAGGAACAAACTGGGGGTGGATGGGTAAGGGGTTAGCACGCAGTGTGGCTAAACAGGAATAGGCAAGGGGAAGTGGGGGTGAGGTGGGGAAAAGGGGGGTGCTAGAAATTGATGAATTGATGGGTGGGAAGCAAGTGGGAGATACTGGGTGTCTTACACAAATGAGTATCTTGTTCATTTATTTCTTTTTCTTTTTTTTTGGGTCACACCTGGCGATGCACAGGGGTTACTCCTGGCTCTGCACTCAGGAATTACCCCTGGCGGTGCTCAGGGGACCATATAGGATGCTGGGAATAGAACCCAGGTCAGCCGCATGCAAGGCAAACGCTCTCCCCGCTGTGCTATTGCTCCAGCCCCCTTGTTCTTTTTTTTTTTTTTTTTTTGGTTTTTGGGTCACACCCGGTGATGCACAGCCGGTTACTCCTGGCTCTTCACTCAGGAATTACCCTTGGTGGTGCTCAGGGGACCATATGGGATGCTGGGATTAGAACCCGGGTCGGCCACGTGCAAGGCAAACGCCCTACCTGCTGTGCTATTGCTCCAGCCCCTGTTCATTTATTCTTTTTTTTTTTTCTTTTTGGGTCACACCCGGCGATGCACAGGGGTTGCTCCTGGCTCTGCACTCAGGAATTACCCCTGGCGGTGCTCAGGGGACCATGTGGGATGCTGGGAATCGAACCCGGGTCGGCCGCGTGCAAGGCAAACGCCCTACCTGCTGTGCTATTGCTCCAGCCCCTGTTCATTTATTCTTAATGAATAAATGCATTGCAGTTATACAGCAGCCAGGCACTGGGATTCAGCCGTGAACCCAACAGCATTTTAATAACCAGCTGGGGCTAGTTTCTCCAAGATTGGGCCGAGAAGGGAGTCAGCCTATTGATCAGAAATGACAAAAGTTGGGCCAGAGCGATAGTACAGCGGGTAGGGTGTTTGCCTCACACACAGCCAACCAGGGTTTGATCCCCGATATCCCATGTGATCCCCCAAGTCCCAACAGTTATAATGCTTGAGCACAGAGCCCCGAGTAACCCCTGAGCATCACTAGGTGTGACCCAAAAGGCAAAAAACAAAACAAAACAAAAAATTACAAGTCTCTTTAGTACAACTACAGATAAATACTGCATTTATTTTTTTAGGAAACCACACCCAACTGTGTTCAGGGCTTATTTCTGACTCTGTTCGGGGATCGTTCCTGGGGGGCGGGCTCAGGGGAGCGGGATTCCGGGAAATGAAATCTAGGTCAGGTGCGTGCTAGGTAAGCACTCTGCCCACTGCATTATCTCCCAGGGCCCAGATACATTTCATCATACATTTGCTGCCGGGGATAGAACCCAGGGCATCATAATTGTGAAGCAAATACCCTACCACTGAGCTCCATCCAATTCTCAGACACTTAAAAAATGTGATCAAAGTGTGTTGTGGGGTGAGGAGGGAGAGGTTATTTAGAATTTTCTGACAGTTTGCGTGCCATTAGACTTTTTGTCTGTGACTAAGGAATGCAAAAGGGAGGTTAAAGCCATTAATTATGACTAAAGTGAGACCAAAGTGACAGTATAGTGGGTAAAGCACTTGACTTACATGTGGTCCACCCAGGTTCAATTCCTGGCAACCATCTGGTTCCTCTTCTCGCCAGGAGTCATCCCTAAATGCAGAACCAGGAGTAAGCTCTGAGAGCGCGCGCGCACGCGCACACACACACACACACACACACACACACACACACACACACGACTCAAGTCTAACAGAGAAAAGTTAAAAAGTCAGATAGTACAGGGGGAGGCGCTTGCCTTGCACGCAGCTGATGAGGTTTGACCTACGGCATCCCGTGTGGTCCCCTGAGCCCTACTAGGAGTGACCCCTGAACCCAAAGCCAGTAGTAAGTCCTGAGCAACACCGGGTTTTGCCCAAACACCAAAGAAAGGTTGATAGCTAAAATAATGATTTGCTTATTCAACTGAAAAGTGCAGCAGTGGTTCTGACAAGGCGTGGCAGTACCCCAGGACTTAAACGTGACTCACTGCTGAACTCTGTTCCACTGAGTGGAGACTTGCCATTGGACCAGCTCAGCAAGTTGGGTGGCAAGTGCAAGCGTTGTGGCTCAACCTGGGGCAGGTGCTCATTGGTCCGGATTGAGTCATGTGTCTCTGTCTGAGCCAATCACAGCAAGGTCAGTGGCAAGTCTGCGCTGTGGCTAAACCCAGGGCAGGCGCTCATTGGCCTGAATTGAGTCATGTGTCTCTGCCTGAGCCAATCAGGGTGGAGGGAGGGGTTTTATTGTCCTGAACAGCCTCTGCCTCCAGTTGCAGGGGACCAACATCCTTGTCCCCTTGTCAAACCCCCATACACAGCCCCATGATCTCACACCCAAGAAAGATTCTCAAAAGAAGACTGTGTAGCTCAATGATAGAGCTCATGCTTTGCCCAGATGAGGCCCGGGTTTCATCCCTAGCACCCTAAAACCATCACTAAGTCCGCTGAGGAAGGGGTAGGCAGCTATACTCTACCAAAGTGGCCTCATGTGCAACCTTGGGGGCACTGGGTTGAACTTCCTGTTCCCAGACCCACCGGAATTTCCAGGGCCTGCAATCTGTCAGTTGCAGGGGCTTGGGGAGATGTCCCAGATGATAAGGCAGAGCCTCGCACCCAGAGTCTCGCTGCCCCTGTGCCCCAGAGGCTGGGAAGTCCCCTCAGATCCCGGGCCCTGTGAGCTGGGGTTGCTGCAAGCAGAGGTCCACGAGGGCCGTGCCATGCCGTACAACTGTCTCCTCGGAGAGCTCTGGTCTCGGGTGCCAGCGGACAATGCTCACTCTCGTTGGCAGGCGGGAAGGCTGACACAGTGAGTCCTCTGTCGTGCACTGAGGTCCCTGCAGGTGGCTAGAAGCTGAGGAAGCCGGTGTCCAGGGAGAGCTGCCAGTCTGAGAGTCTGAGAACCCAACAGCACAGCAGGACACAGGAGCAGCTGATGCTGAGGGCCCTGGGGGTGCCTGCTTGCACATCAGCTCAGGGGGTGGTGGTCGTTATTGTTCAGTTGATGGTGTTTTGTTTCGTTTTTAAATACCGTGATTTACAAAATTGTTCCTGACAGCGTTTCAGGCATTGTAGGCCTACAATGTTCAGGACACTGATGCCGTCTCCAGCATCATTTTCCTCCACCGACATCCCCAGGTTTCCTCTCAACCCCCTTTCCCCCATCCTGCCTCTTTAATGGACACAAGTTAAAGTTTGGGATGCTGGGGATCAGAACCAGGTCAGTGCATGCAAGGCAAGCGCCCTACCCACGGTGCTGTCTGTAGTTTGGGACTCAGGCTTACAGAGTTGCTGGCTCTGCGGTTTATTTTGTTTGGGGAGAGGTGGGGATCCACACCCAGTGCCACTCAGGGCTTACTCATGGCTCTGCACTCAGGGATTACTTCTGGCAGGGCTCGGGGGACTATATGGGGTGCTGGGGACTGAACCTGAGTCGGCTGCATGCAAGGCAAGTGCCCTACTCACTGTAATGTCTCTCCAGCTCCTGGCTCTGTGGGTTAGATACACACCAGGACTTTATCTCTCTACCACCATTGTACCACTGTCCTGCTTATTACCTCCCATTTGCCTCCTCTTATTCCCAGCACCTTGATTTCTTTCCTCCCCATCCTCATTTCTGTACTCTAGGGTTGAGGGTAATCTACGTATCCCACTTGCATTCCTCTGTCCTATTATTCTAAATACCAGAGATAAGTGAGATCATCCAGTATCCATCCTTCTAACTTCACTTGACACAATATCCTCCAATTCCATCTAAGATGCAATGAAGGACACGATAGATACACAGCAGGTAGGGCGATGACCTTGCACATGGCCGACCTGGTTATGATCTCTGGCATCCCATAGGGTCCCCTGAGCATGGCCAGGAGTAATTCCTGAGTGTAGAGCCAGGAATGACCCCTGAACATTGCTGAGTGTAGCCCAAAATTGAAGAAGAAGAAGAAGAAGAAGAAGAAGAAGAAGAAGAAGAAGAAGAAGAAGAAGAAGAAGAAGAAGGAGGAGGAGGAGGAGGAGGAGGAGGAGGAGGAGGAGGAGGAGGAGGAGGAGGAGGAGGAGGAGGAGGAGGAGGAGGAGGAGGAGGAGGGGGAGGGGGATGGGAGGGGGAGGGGGAGGAGGAGAAGGAGGGAGAGATGCAGGGGGAGGGGGAGGGGAGAGAGAGAGGGAGAGGGAGAAATGAGGAGGAGGAGGAGGAGGATGCCTGAGTTGATCCCACCATTGCATGGCTATTGTACTCTGCTGCTGTATATAAAAGTCTACATATGTCCTTTCCTTTTTTTTTTTTTTTTTGCTTTTTGGGTCACAGCCAGTGATGTACGAGGGTTATTCCTGGCTCTGCACTCAGGAGTCACTCCTGGCAGTGCTCAGGGGACCCTATGGGATGCTGGGAATTGAACCCAGGTTGGCCGCGTGCAAGGCAAACGCCCTCCCCGCTGTGCTATGGCTCCAGCCCCAACATCTGTCCTTTCCAAGGAATGCTTTCGTGTCGCGGGGGTAGATCCCGAGGAGAGGCGTAGCAGGGCTGGATGGCAGCTCTATTCTTCTCCGAGAACTCGTCATCCTGCTTTCCCTGGGGTGAACAGACAACATTCCCACCTGCAGTGGATGAGACACGTTCCCGCCAACACAAGTCAGAGGCACCAGAAATCTGGGTTTCCGAGTGCCGGCTACAGGCCTGCTCATTTCCGCCCTCCTGCCCACTGCCTTGCCAGGAACCCAGGCCAGGTGACCCGGTGCTGCTACCTGGTGGCAGGAGTGGTGCAGGCAGACACCTGTACCCCTCTGCTCACTCTCCAGGAGTCAGGACAGGGCACTGCCTTCAATGGAACCCCGTCTCTTTAGAGAACCCCAAAACCTCCCAGCTCCTTTGTTTTCAGGGGGGCGGAGCACACCCACAGTGCTCAGGGGACCAGGTGGTGCCTGTGAAGCCTGCGCTCCCACCCTCTGCGCCCCCCTCCTGACCTCTCAACAGCACCCAGGGGTGGGGGTTCAGCTCAGCCGTCGAACACATGCCTTGCATGAGTACCTGGGTTCAACCTTGAGCAACACACACACACACACACACACACACACGCACAAACACGTGCGCACAAGAATCCACAATCCCCGGGGCTGGAGAGAGTCCAGCGAAGGGCTCTTGCCTTGCACAGGGTCAACCCTCGGGTTCGATTCCCAGTTTCCCAAGTGGTCCCCGGCACACCACCAGGAGTGATTCCTGAGTACCACCTGAGTGCCAGGACTAAGCCCTAAGTACCCCCAGGTGTGGCCCCAAACAAACAAGAGAGGAAGAAGCTGCCCCAAGCAGAAGGGTTCTGCTGAGTGCAGCCAATCCGGCCTGTCTGTTCTCCTCTGGCCTCATAAGCGTTTTTGGGGGAGCCACACCTCACGGTGCTCAGAGGTCACTCCTGGTGGTGCTTCGGGGATCATACTGTTGCCAGGGATTAAACCTGGGTGGACCACAGGTGAGCCTTGGACCTTAATCACTGTATGATCTCTGCAGCCCTCATGAGCATTTTTTTCTTGTTTTCTTTTTGGTGGGGAGTCACACCCATCAGTGCTCAGGGGTTACTCCTGGCTCGGCACTCAGGAATCACTCCTGACAGTGCTCAGATAACCATATATAATGCCAGAGATCAAACCCAGGTCAGCTGTGTACAAGATAAATACCCTATTTGCTCTGGCTTTTTTTTTTTTCTTTTTTGGTCACACCCAGCGATGCTCAGGGGTTACTCCTGGCTCTGCACTCGGGAATTACTCCTGGCAGTGCTTGGGGGACCATATGGGATGCCAGGGATTTAACCTGGGTCAGCTGAGTGCAAGGCTAACACTCTACCCTGCTGTACTATGGCTCCAGCACCCCCTCCCCCAGCATTTTTTTTTAACGGATGGGAGGGAAATAGATGATTTTTTTTTTTTTTTTTTTACTTTTTGGGTCACACCCGGCGATACACAGGGGTTACTCCTGGCTCTGCACTCAGGAATTACCCCTGGCGGTGCTCAGGGGACCATATGGGATGCTGGGAATCGAACCCGGGTCGGCCGCGTGCAAGGCAAACGCCCTACCCGCTGTGCTATCGCTCCAGCCCCGGAAATAGATGATTTCTTAACACAAAACTTAATTTCAGCATCAGCCAGCCAGTCCTTCTGGCACCCGGCAGGCCTCTGTTCGCTTCTCTCCTGGGGTTGCAGACTTGAGACACCACATCACCTGCCGAGCTTAAAGAGCTGTCTGTCTCAGGGGCTGGAGCGATAGCACAGTGGGGAGGGCGTTTGCCTTGCACTCTGCCGACCCGGGTTCGATTTCCAGCATCCCATAGGGTCCCCCAAGCACCGCCAGGAGTAATTCCTGAGTGCAGAGCCAGGAGTAACCCCTGAGCATCGCCAGGTGTGACCCAGAAAGCAAAAATAAATAAATAAATAAATACAAATAAGGAGCTGTCAGTCTGGCCCTTAGCACCTGCCTTCGAGAGCTTCCGGCTCTGCTCTGAAGGGCCAGAAGCCTTGGGGGTCATTTCCTGGGCGTGCTCAGCAGGAGTATTTCCTTCCCTCCCCGCCATGAGGCTCTAAGACGGGGGCTGCACCACACCTGCTTGTGGTTCACAGGCCACACAGCTGGCTAAGGCATTCACACTTTAGTGGTGCCTGTACACAGGCTGGGGGGGCACACTCCAGGCGATGGTGCTGCGAGGGGCTGGCACCCCTTCCAATTGCACTGCACACACAGATCTGCTGTAGAGCCTTGGGAAACGGCCAGTGGTGCTGAGGTCACAGAAAGCAAATTGCCAGGATGGTACTTGCCACATGTGGTTGGGGTCAGGGCTTGGACGCACAGCCTCAAGCTTGCAAAGCGGGCACTTGGCCATGGAGTCATCCGGCCTCCTGTGTCATGTTTTTTTTTGTTTTGTTTTGTTTTCTTTTTTGGGTCACACCCAGCGATGCACAGGGGTTATTCCTGGCTCATGCACTCAGGAATTATTCCTGGCGGTGCTCAGGGGACCATAAGGGATGCTGGGAATCGAACCCGGGTTAACCACATGCACGGCAAATGCCCTGCCCACGTGCTATCGCTCCAGCCCCTCTGTGTCATGTTTTGATGACTCATGATGAATGGTCATCTACAGCTGCCCAGTTAAACGCTCCCACTTTTGAGAGGCTGGTTTCCCTGCACCCTTGCCAACAGCGTGTCACCAGGCATTGTGTTCTTTGCCCATCTGATAGGTGGTTTTACTTTGCACCTCTCTTACCAGATTTCATGGACTCTAAGGTGTCACTGATTTTGAGATGCAGCCTGGTTTCAGAGATCTCTGGATGCAAAAGAAAAAAAAATGCGTATCTCTGAATCTGGTCAATTCAGAATATTTAGTGAGATTGGGGCGCCTACGTCCTTTCCCTGTTTCTGTCGGGGTGTGGGGTGGAGGGCTTAAGAGTCTGGGTTCTGCGCCAGAGAGACAGGACAGCAGGTGGGGTCCTCGCTTTGCGCGTGGCAGCCTGGGTTTGATCCCAGGCATCACAAATGGTCCCCCAGGTGTGATCCCTGAGCACAAAGCCCAGAGTAACCCCTGAGCACTCTGGGTGTGCGTCCCCCCCGTTGTTTTTTGTTTTTTGGTTTTTTTTTTTTTGCTTTTTGGGTCACACACAGTGATGTGCACAGGGGTTACTCCTGGTTCATGCATTCAGGAATTACTCCTGGAGGTGGTTGGGGAACCATATGGGAAGCTGGGAATAGAACCTGGATCTACCGCATGCAAGGCAAACGCCCTACCCACTGTGCTATAGCTCCAGCCCCTCCCCCCATTTTTTTAAGGAGTTTGGGGACTCAGGGACCAGGGAATGACTCAATGACAGCTTCACATAGACCCCCTGTACTGACAGGAGCACTGAGTGTGTCCCAAAACAAAAATACGACTTTGCGGGTTCAAATCTCACCTTTGTCACTTTCAGGCTCGTGGCTTTGGGAGCAATTGCTGCATTTCCCAGTGTTTGGGCTTGCCCCTCTGTAAAGGAGAGGAGATGGTCACCTCATAAGGTGGTCAGGGAAGAAATTAATTAAAGAAATTTACATGTGCAAAGCTCCTGTCAGCTCTGATTATCACCCTCTCAGTCTCCATCTCTGTCTCTCTGTCTCTGCTTCTGTCTCTCCTCTCTCTGTCTATCTCTCTGTCTGTCTCTCCTTCTCTCTCTTCTTCTTTTAAATTTTAGGTTTTGGGCTACACCTGGCTCTGCACTCAGGAATTACTCCTGGCGAGCTCAGGGGCACACATGTGGTGCCAGGGTTCAAACCCAGATTGACCGCATGCAAGCGAGTGCCCTACCTGCTGTGCTATGGCTCCAGCCCTATCACCTGCTCTTGAGAAGTCTTTAATCTGGGTGCGGGGCAGTGGGGCAGAGGTTTGGGGTCACACCCAGTGGGCTTCAGGGGCTGCTCCTGATCTATGCTCAGAAGTCCTCCCTGGCCGTGTTCCAGGACCATTTGTGGTACTGGGGACTCAACTAGGGTCACCTGCATACAAGGCAAGCACCTTCACCCACCAGTGCTCAGGGTTTACTCCTGACTCTGCACTCAGGAACTACTCCTGGCGGGGGCATCATATGGGATGCTGGGGGTGGAACAAGGTGCTTCCCGTTTAAGGCAAACACTCTACCCGCTGAATTCTCGCTATAGCCCTGGCTGCCTGACTTTTTAATGACATGTAAGGCTGTTTATAAATTAAAGAGGGGCTGGAGTGATAGTACAGCGGGTAGGGCGTTTGCCTTGCACGCGACCGACCCGGGTTCGATTCCCAGCATCCCATATGGTCCCCTGAGCACTGCCAGGGGTGATTCCTGAGTGCAGAGTTAGGAGTAACCCCTGAGCATCGCCGGGTGTGACCCAAAAAGCAATATATATATATATATATAAATTAAAGAAATATTCATTTTGCTTCCTACCTCTGCCTCAGTGTATGTGACCACGCCCACCTCCAGAAAGAAACAGAATGATACAAAAGTAACAGATGATACACAAGCCATGACAGTATACAAGTTACAGATGTTACAAAAGCTACAGACATTAGGAAGCCAGGGGAAACAGCCCCATCCATCAGTAGAGGCTGCAAGAAACTATGCCCAGACTCCCTGGCTACCTCTCCCATCGCTGGTTGCTCTCTATATTTTGGTAACTGCATCAAACATGAATGAAAATGTACTTATTATTTGGGAGATCGGACAGCTGATGGTTCTGGACAGCTGCTTCCCGTTGGTTGCTGAGGGACCACGTGGTACTTGAAATTGAGCTTCCGGCTCCAGAGGGGAAAACCCCTTGTACTGGCTCCCTTTTCTAGTGCTCATACATTTTTGTCTGTGCTGCTGGCTGGGACTCACACATCCAGATACAGTGCTCGCAGCTCTGGGCTGCAGTGCTCACCAGGGCTTGTGCTCTTTTGGCTCGCTGGCACTGGCTCTGCTACTTGAGTTGCACCCCTTATGGTTGTGGAGCTGGTCCAGGTCACTGTGCTCACGCACACCCTCAGCGGTGGCTGGACTTTCTGGCCATGGCGCTTGAGCATCTTTTTTTTTTTTTTTGCTTTTTGGGTCACACCCGGCTAGCGATGCACAGGGGTTATTCCTGCCTCTGCACTCAGGAATTACTCCTGGCAGTGCTTGGGGGACCCTACGGGATGCTGGGAATCGAACCCGAGTCGACCACATGCAAGGCAAATGCCCTCCCCACTGTGCTATCGCTCCAGCCCCTCGTTTTCATTTTTATGCCACACCTGACCTTGCTGAAGCATGCTCCTGGCTCTGTGCTCAGGGATCACTCCTGGTAGGCTCCGGGGACCATATGAGGTTCTGGGGATCAAACCTGGGTCAGCCACATGCAAGACAAGTGCCCTACCTGCTGTGCTATCACTCCAGCCCTGAACATCATCATTTAAATTTGGGGGGGTGTTGGGCGTGTCACATCTAGCCGAGATCAGGGCTTACTCTAGGCTCTGTGCGCAAGGATCACTTCCGGCAGGGCTCTGAGGAACATGTGCGTTGCTGGGGATCGAACCAGGGTCAGCCACGTGCAGGTAAGCACTCTACCTAGTACACTACCTCTCTGGCCCCCTTGACCATCTTTCTCGTTGGGGTGCTGGCCAGAGCCGAGGTCTGTTGTGGGGTTTATACACCTGGCTGTGGCCCAGCGGGGCATGGACTTGGTTGGTCAGCATCACAGGCAGCAATGGCTGGGGCCGCACACGGCGGGCAACAGAGATTCGAACCCGTGCTGCTCCATTTGCAAGGCAGGCAGCTACACCACCGTACCCTTCCCCCAGGCGCCTAGAGAAAATGGCCCAGCACTCTGCTTCAGATATACGAGGGGTGGGAGCGACTGCCTCTATGTTCCACATGTCTCTAGCAAAGGTGTCACATCAACACCGACCCCTTCCCAGGGACTCTATGTCCTGTCAGTGGAGTGCCCACATCACAGCTTTATGTCTGCAGGCTGTATTATAAAAGCGACACCATGAGCCTGGGCATTAGTCCTTTGTTTCCTGGCACGTGGCGATGCTCAGGGCTTACTCTTGGCTCTGTGCTGAGGAATTACTCCTTGTAGTGCTCAGGGGACCAAACGAGGGCCGGGGATTGAACCTGGGTCAGCTGTTTGTAACATAAATGCCCTATCTATTGTACTACCTCTCCAGCTCCAAGACTCTATATTTTCTTGAAACTGGAAATACAGGGCCAGAGAGATGGTTCAAAGCGCTGGAGCTTGCTGGAGCAAGCTTTGATGCAGGAGTTCTGGATTCAATCCCTGACACTGCATGGTACCCTGAGCACTGCCAGGAGTAACCACCAAGTACTACACCTGGAATAGTACCCAAGTATTGTCAGATGTAGGTTCGAAAGAAAGAAGGAAGGAAGGGGGAGAGAGAGAGAGACAGAGACAGTGATAGAGAGACAGAGATGGAGAAAGAGAAAGAAAGAAAAAAGAAAGAGAGAAAGAGAAAAAAGGAAGAAAGAAAGAAGGGAATAAAGAAGGAAAGAAAGAAAGAAAGAAAGAAAGAAAGAAAGAAAGAAAGAAAGAAAGAAAGAAAGAAAGAAAGAAAGAAAGAAAAGAAAAAAAGAAAGAAAGAAAGAAAGAAAGAAAGAAAGAAAGAAAGAAAGAAAGAAAGAAAGAAAGAAAGAAAGAAAGAAAGAAAGAAAGAAAGAAAGAAAAAGGGACCAGATCAATACAGCAGCAGGTAGGCATTTGTCTTGCATGCAACCAACCCAGGTTCGATCCTCGGTATCCCATATATTCTACTAAGCACCGCCAGGAGTAATTCCTGAGTGCAGAGTCAGGAGTAACCCCTGAGCATTGCCAGGTGTGACCCAGAAAGAAAAAAAAAATTACGAGTGATCCCTGAGTGCAGAGCTGGAGTAAACCCTGAGCCAGAATCCACAGCCTGGGCAATAGTATAGCACACAGGGCATTTGTCTTGATGATACCCCATATGGTCCCTTGAGCCTCATCAAGAGTGATTCCTGAGAACAGAGCCAGAAGTAAGTCCTGAGTACTGCCAGGGGTACAGGAAAGGAAAGGAAAGGAAAGGAGAGGAGAGGAGAGGAGAGGAGAGGAGAGGAGAGGAGAGGAGAGGAGAGGAGAGGAGAGGAGAGGAGAGGAGAGGGGAGGGGAGGAGAGGAGAGGGGAGGGGAGGGGAGGGGAGGGGAGGGGAGGGGGGAGGGGAGGGGAGGGGAGGGGAGGAAAGGAAGGGAAGGAAAGGGAGGGAAGGGAAGGGAAGGGAAGGGAAAGGAAGGGAAGGAAAGGGAGGGAAGGGAAGGGAAGGGAAGGGAAGGGAAGGGAAGGGAAGGGAAGGGAAGGGAAGGGAAGGGAAGGGAAGGGAAGGGAAGGGAAGGGAAGGGAAGGGAAGGGAAAGGAAGGGAAGGAAAGGGAGGGAAGGGAAGGGAAGGGAAGGGAAGGGAAGGGAAGGGAAGGGAAGGGAAAGGAAGGGAAGGAAAGGGAGGGAAGGGAAGGGAAGGGAAGGGAAGGGAAGGGAAAGGAAGGGAAGGAAAGGGAGGGAAGGGAAGGGAAGGGAAGGGAAGGGAAGGAAAGGGAGGGAAGGGAAGGGAGGGGAGGGGAGGGGAGGGGAGGGGAGGGAAGGGAAGGGAAGGGAAAGGAAGGGAAGGAAAGGGAGGGAAGGGAAGGGAAGGGGAGGGGAGGGGAGGGGAGGGGAGGGGAGGGAGGGGAAGGGAAGGGAAGGAATGCACTCTCAGCGCTTATCTGCCCAATCAAAATCTGCATTTTAACAGGATCCATGGGTGCATTAGAGTCTGAGAAGTATTGCTCTCAGAAATAACAGTGCAGGTCCCATCATGTATGTTGTGTGCTTTATAATCTGAATCGCCTCTCAGGGGTCAGGGATGCAGCTCCAGTGGTGGCGCACATGCCTGCACATGGGAAGCACTTGGTTCAAACCCTGTCACCAAGGAGCTCTCTAGGCACTGATGAGTGTGTCCCGGTGACCCCTGAGCAATGCCAGGTGTGACCCCCAACAATAACAACAGCCAAACAAAGAGCTTTTCCTAGGGACTCGTGCTTTTCTTTTTTATCTCTCTTTCTTTTTAAAAAAAAAATAATTATGTAAGAGTACTGCTATTTATTCAGCCATTGATTAAGCTGATTGAGTTGGCATAAACTCCCCATTGCCTTTTTGTTTGTTTGCTTGACTCGTGCCTTTCACATCCCAGAAATGCCAGACTTCCTAGATATTTTCTTCTTGTCTGCTTGAGACACAGTTTGAATACATGCTATAACAGTCCACAGCATGTCTATTTTGTTAGGTGGGGAGGGGTGGGCATGTCCCACCAGCAGTGCTGGGGAAAGTGGCTTTTGGCCGAGCCCAGGGAGAATGTGGTGCTGAAGGGTGAAACTGAGCCTCCTGCCCGCAGAGCCTGTCTCTCCCTCTCAACTAGCTCTTGGGACCAAATTCCATTCCTGTCTCTCTGTGTCTCTCCGTCTCCCCCCACCCCACACTCCCTCCAGCTGTACCACCTTCTTTTTTTTTGTTTGTTTTGGGTCACACCCGGCAATGCATGCACAGGGGTTTCTCCTGGCTCTTCACTCAGGAATTACTCCTGGCAGTGCTCAGGGGACCATATGGGATGCTGGGATTAGAACCTGGATCAGCCGCGTGCAAGGCAAACGCCCTACCCGCTGTGCTATCCCTCCAGTCCCTGCACCACCTTCTTACCCTGCTAGAACCCTCTTAGGTATGCTTTTAGCTACAGATAACAAATTGCTACCCTTGGGGACAACTTACACGTGGAGAAACTCATCTCCCGTCTTAAGGTCTGTGGGGAGCAGCCGGGGAGCCCGGCTCCTGGCCCAAGCCCGGCGCTGACCATGGCCCCTGGCCTGGCACTTGTCTGTCCACTGTTTCGGCCTCAGACTTCTGCCTGCCTCATGGTCTCACTCTGCTGTCGCAGCTCCACATCGCCACCGCATATTAGAGGAAGGAAGAGAAGGGTGCAGAGAGAGTCCTGTCCCCAGCTAGGACGGGGGAAGGAAACTGTGCAAACACGCCCCCTTCCCAAGCCACCGCGTCCGCGCGGCCCTGGACCAGTCACCGACAGAGGAAGTGACGCCGTGTGTGTTGTGTGTTGACTCAGCCTACTCGACCTTCCCGCTGAGCATCAACAAACGCGAGTGTCCGCTGCCCAGTCCCGCGCTCGGGCCGTGCCGCTCTCCACGCCCCCCCTCGGCCGACCCTGGGGAAACCATCGCTCTCCTCCTGGAGCCTCAGTTTCCTAATCTGACCCACGGAAATGATGACGACTGTCCTGCAAATAATAGTAACGGCAGCTGACGCTTCCAGGGCTTTCACTCCGTGCCGAAGCTCCTTCCTAAGTTCTTTCGTTCTAGGGCCGGAGCCACAGCACAGAGGGGAGGTTCGATCCCCCCTCCCCCACGGCGCCCCATAGGGTCCCCCGAGCCCACCGGGAGTGGCCCCTGAGCACAGAGGCAGGAGTCAGCCCCGAGCAGCGCCGGGTGCGGCCCCAAGACAAACAGTAAATAAAATTAAAGGCTTCAGTTCTATAAACCATTTACTACCTCCCCCACAATGAAGCGAGGCTCTAATTTGCATCAGTTGAAGCTTCAAGTCTCAACGCCGAGACGGGGACGCGCTCCGGAGAGGGGGCGGGGCGTCCCGCGGAGGCGGACTACAACTCCCAGCAGGCCCCGCGACAGTCCTTACACTACACTAACCAGCATGCCCCGGACCAACGCCTTTAACCTCTTCTCGGAATTCCCAAAGAAAAGTTCCCTTTGTCAGTTTTGCCGGCCAGCCATTCCCTAGAACCCAGGGCCCTACGGCCCTACGCAGTGACCATTTATGAGCATTATGGATATGAAGCTTGTGATTTTTACTCCTTGTTTTTAGGGCCAAACCGAGCGGTGCTGGGGGCTACCCAGCACCCGCGTATGGTGTTTTGGGGGTCGCGTGGGTGGTGGTGGGGTTTGAATCTGGAGCTCCCGCGGACACTCCAATGTGTTATCACCGCCCCCCGCCCCCCAGAAATTCCGCATTTTAATCCCCTACATGTTAGCTCTGACTCTCATCTTTTTTTTTTTTTTTTTTTTTTGCTTTTTGGGTCACACCCAGCTATGCTCAGGGGTTACTCCTGGCTTTGCACTCAGGAATTACTCCTGGTGGTGCTTGGGGGACCATATGGGATGCCGGGGATCGAACCCTGGTCGGCCGCATGCAAGGCAAACGCCCCACCCGCTGTGCTCCGCTGTGCTATCGCTCTGGCCCCTCTGACTCTCATCTTTTTATTTATCTAATTGGGGGTGTTGTGGCCACCGAGTGCCTGGTAGCGCCACAGCCTCGCCGGAGTCCATACCGGGTACTGCAAGTCAGATAAAACGGGGATATTCTCAAGAGTTCCCACGTCCAGTTGTTGGGAGGATTGAAAGCTGGGTACGGTGACTGCATGAATGCCAGCCTTTCTAGTGTCCCCCCACCTCTCTCTCTCTCTCTCTCTCTCTCTCTCTCTCTCTCTCTCTCTCTCTCTCTTTTCCTTTTAACTGAGTCGACAACTTTATTTCCATGTTTCACAAAAAAATAAATAAAATTGGTTTTTTTGTTTTTTTTTTTGCTTTTTGGGTCACACTTGGCGATGCACAGGGGTTACTCCTGGCTCTGCACTCAGGAATTACTCCTGGCGGTGCTCAGGGGACCATATGGGATGCTGGGAATTGAACCCAGATCAGCCACGTGCAAGGCAAACGCCCTCCCCGCTGTACTATCGCTCCAGCCCAAATAAAAATTGTTTTTTTGTTCCATTTACTACCCCTCCCAAACTATCCTCTCTCTGATGGGAAGGGGGGGCACGTCTCCCTCTAGAACCCTGGAGAATACCGAGTCACAGTCCCAGGATCTCCTGGTGAAGAACAAGTGACAGGAAGTGGAGAGAGAGAGAGAGAGAGAGAGAGAGAGAGAAAGAGAGAGAGAGAGGTCGGCTCCCACTCTCCTTATGTCTGGCTGAGTCATTCCAGGCCGAGTGGGCACCATCACGGGGCGGGGGGGTCTCATCACTGGAGGCCCGGGCTTCATGGGCATATGGCCTCCCACTGGGGGCCTCATCCCAGGAGCAGGTCCCCCTGGCATCATCCTAGGAGAAAGGGGCTCATCATTGGCCTCATTGGGGGGGCCGTATGGGGTGCTGGCATCATCCCGGGGCGAGGAGGACCCGGGAGACTGGGCGGAGGGGGGGGTCACCGCCCCTGCAGGAGGAGGAGCAGAGAATGGAGGTGGAGGCCTCTCGCCTTGTTGAATGCAGCGGTTGTCCTATCAGTCAGGCTCTGGGCCTGCTCCTCCATCCGTTTCTGATGGTAGAAATTTCCTTCACATTCTCTCTGTGTTCCCTGCCGCTGCAGTGAGCCTTTCTCACAGAGGGAGAGTCGTGGGTGAGGTACGTGTCGCAGTAGTCACAGTAAAACTCAGGCACGGAGCTCTGCAGGCCGTTGAGCGCTCATGCCCCGCTCACCAGAAGTCTCTCTCTCTCTCTCTTGTTTGCTTTGTTTGTATGAAAAATAAATGGTTTTTCACATGTTTTTAAATCTCCACAGCAACCGTAAGAGGTTGATACTATCACAAGCATACACATGCTGAACAGACACACACACACACACACTCAAAAGGGAGGAACTGATGGCAGGAAGATTTGACTCTTGCCCGAATTCACGCAATACCATGCATGTGAATGAAGACAAATCCAGAAATGTTTCGCTCAAGAGGCGGGTCCGCCTTTTGGGACCCACACGCTTCCTGCCGCTACTGACAAATCACACCCAAATCCAGGGCAAATGTTCTCTGTGCTCTTCCAGCCTTCAAGACACACCTGACTTCCCAGATGCGCGGAATGATGCGGTGATCACTGCTTACGTGGACGGTGCTGGGAAGGAGAGCCACGGGCACCCTGAAAGGCATTACAGCTGCGTGTGACTTGGTTGGAGAAATCAAGGAAGGCTCTCCTGAGGAGGTGATGCTGGCTCTGGGAACTGAGGATGGGAAACAACACAGACAAAAGCCCTGGTTGGGGGGTGGAGGGGTGGAGGATGGGGCAGCTGTTTTGTTTCAGGGGGCTTTAAAGAGCCTGTGTCGCCGGAGACATTCTTCAAATCTCTGATGTGCTGACAACTGTGAAGCAGGGGAAGGACATGGGGCACCCGGGTGCCCGTTTTAGGAAGACACTTGCTCACGGGGCTGTGCAGTGCAGAGCTGAGACCTTCGAGCAAAGGCGCCTAGTGCCGGCCCTTAGGGCAGGGCCCCGTGTGTGCGTGCTGGGGGGACGGAGGCCCCTTCTCTCCTGACTCCTCCCGAGGGTCCTGGTCTCCGAGGGGCGTCCCACACTCTTCCAGGCTCCGTGTCTGAGGACCAGCCTTGCTGGAGATTCTCCAGCCGTCAACTCTCGGGGTGCATTTCAGTCACATTTCCGCTGGGCCCACGGCTGCCCTGAGGAGCGTGACCCATGGAGACGGACGGGGACGACAACTGGGCCCATCTGAGGGAGACGCAAGGGGCGGCTTCTCCCTTGGGGAAAAGGGCAGAGCCGCGGGACCGAGGAGTGAGTGCAGCGGGCAAAGTGCTCCTGAGCACAGAGCCAGAAGGAAGCCCAGAGCACTCACTGCCTTCAGGCCCAATAACCACTGTCACCATCAGGACGGATGGAGCCAAGGGCTCCGGGGTGGCCGAGGGGCAGGGGAGGCGGGCGTCCTCTCTCTGTCCCCGCGGGCCGGGATCCCGAGACCGTCCCGTCAGCCTCTCAGCCTCCGGAGGACGGGCTTCTCAGGCCACTCCAGGGGAGTGCATGGCCACACGGTCACACGGTGCAGACCCACCACTGACGGTGACCTCTGGCCGCAAAGGCCCTGCACACCGCCAGCCCAAACCCCAGGCCCCGCCCCTGCACTCTCCCATCACACGCGAGTTCCTTTCCTCGCCCTCTGCTCGCGGTGCTCCCCAATGGGGGTGGGGGGGGCTCGTCCTCAGCACCCAGCGCTGCATGGACCCAGGAGGTGCTTCCTGGTCAGTACCTGAGTGGATGCGCAGCTGCGCCCACGAGGGGTGCACGGGGGGCGTCCTGGGGGGGCGCACCCCTTCCAAGCTGGCCCCTCGGTAGCGTCTGCCGCTGCGGAGCCAGAGCGCCGGCGGCGCGCACGATCTGCCTCGGTCTCCCCAGCAGAAGAGTTGAGTTTCGGCCTGTCCCGGCTTCGTTGTTCACGGGAATCCCCCCGCGCAGGGTGCACCGGGCAGGGAAGCGCCCACGGATGGGAGATCCGTGTCGGCGGCCCCGAGGGGACCTCGCGGGTGGGGGTGGGGATGGGGGTCTCGCGGCTCACCGCCTCGGCCGCCCCGCGCTGGAGACACGTGCAGGTGGGGGGCGGCCGCGCGGGTGCAGCGGCGGGTCCCGGGCTGGCGTGTCCGGAGGCGTGTCCCGGGCGGCGTGTCCCGGGCTGGGGCAGCAGGTCCTGGTTGGCGGGTCCCGCGTTGCAACAAAGGGTCCCGGGCTGGGGCGGCGGGTCCGGGCTGGCAAGTCCCAGACTGGCGGGTCCTGGGTTGCAACGAAGGGTCCCGGCCTACGGTGGCGGGTCCCGGTTGGCGGGTCCCAGGCTGGGGTGGCGGGTCCGGGCTGGCGAGTCCCGGGCTGCAGCGGCTGGTCCCGGGTTGGAGCGGTGGGTCCGAGTCGGCGGATCCCGGGCTGGGGTGGCGGGTCCGAGTCGGCGGGTCCCGGGCTAGGGAGGCGGGTCTGGCTGGTAGGTCCCGGGTTGCAGCGGCGGGTCCCGGGTCCCGGGCTAGGACGGCGGGTCCGGGTCGGCGGGTCCCGGACTGGGGCGGCGGGTCCGGGTCGGCGGGTCCCGGACTGGGGTGGCGGGTCCCGGGTTGCAGCGGCGAGTCCCGGGCCGGGGCGGCGGGTCCGGATCGGCGGGTCCCGGGCCGGGGCGGCGGGTCCGGGGCGGCGGGTCCCGGGTTGCAGCGGCGGGTCCCGGGCCGGGGCGGCGGGTCCCGGGTTGCAGTGGCGGGTCCCGGGCCGGGGCGGCGGGGCCGGGTCGGCGGGTCCGGGTCCCGGCGGCGGCGGCGGCGTGCGTGTGCGCCTGCGCGCGCCTGCGCACTGCGGGCCGGGCGGGGGTGAAGACGGGGCCGGCCTGGGCGCGACAGCGACGCAAGATGGCAGCCACCACGGGCTCGGGTGAGCGGGGGCGCCGGGCGCGGCGGCGGGGGGCGGCGGGCGGCCCCGGGGTCCCCTGCGGTGGGCGCGGGGCCGAGGCGCCGCGGGGTTGCGGGGCCCGGGCCGGCCGGGGCGGGCCGAGGCGCCGGCGCGGCCGGAAGCCGGGCGGGGGCCGCGGGGCCTGTGGGCGGCGCGCGGGGCCCGGCGAGTGGACGTCGGGGGACCCCGCGGGGCGCGGGGGGACGCGGGGCGGCGGGCGGGCGGGGCGCGGGGACCGCGCGCGGGGGGGGCGGCCCGGGGCCCCGCGGGGTGTCCGGAGGGGCCCCCGGGCCGGCGCGGGTTCCGGGGGCCCCGGGGAGGTGCGCGCGGCGCGGCCTCAAGGGCATCCCCGGGCGGGGACGCGGGGGGGCCGGGGCTGCTCCCGGGGTCGCCGCGAGGGGACAGGCCCCCGCGGGCGGCAGCCCCCGCCGATGGGGACCCCGTGGGGGGCGCCCCGGAGCCCCGCGAGGGCTGAGGGCAGCGTGGGAAAAGGTCGCGGCCCGGAGACAGCGCCCCTGACTGTCGCCCTCCCGGGCCCCCCCAGGCGACCCGCCTTCGGGTCACCCGGGGTCTGATGCGTAGGGGGCGGGGATCCCTGCAGCCCCCGGAAAGTTGGGGGAAGCTGCCCTTGGCGTGATCTGCTTCCTGCCCTGGTCCCCCCGGGGGCCCCAGGGAGCCCCTGCAATGGGCCTGCGGGCCAGCTGCAGAGTTCCAAGTCCAGTCTGCACTGCACCCCTTCTTCTGGCGGCCCAGGAGGAACTTGGGGGGACCTGCAGTCGGAAACGAAACAGGGCCCCCGGCTTGGTCCTGGACTCCTCAGGGATGTCCAGAGTGAGGGGGCGCCCCCCCCTTCCCCGCAGGGCTCCCCTCCGTCCCGGGGGGGAGCTGGCCTTGTCTGATGGGGTGCATGCGACTAGGAGCGGATGGGTGTGGGGGTGCCTCAGCAGCGGCCCCCGTCCCCGCTGAGCGTAGTGGGCTCTTCCTGACCCTGGGAGAGACCCCTACCTGCAGCCCCCACCCCGGCCCTGCTCTCCCGTGCAGCATGCTGAGTCAGGGCCTTTGCCAGGGCTGTGGACACCAGCAGAGGGGCTGTGACTCGCCAGGCCCCTGGGAAGGGGGGTGCCGGGGGCCCATTGGGCAGCCCGGCCTTGTTTGCAGTCACTTGAGAGTAGCCGCCTCCGAGCCGGTTTAGCAGCTCCTTAATTCTCCCTTCTTGCCTGCCCTGCCCACTGAAGGGTGCTCCTGAATGCGGGGCGGCCGGATCAGATGGGGAACCGCGCCCTCGGGTCTGCGCCGGGCGTAGGTGACAGGCCCGGCCCAGAGGTCCCCTCCGAGGGGCCTCTTGTCTGTGTGTTCATCCCGGACTCAGCGAGGGCCCGTTGGGTCCCTCCGTGGAGAGAGAACACGGACGTGGCCTCTGTCCTTGCCGCTTCCAGTCTAGACAAGTCGTTGGCCGGGGGAGGGAATGGCTTGGAATTTTTCTCCTAGCACTAAGTGTGGTGGAGGAGGTTGCCCCATCTGATAAGCTGTCTGGAGAGGTAATTAGGGAACTCTGCTGTGAGGAGGTGGCACTGGAGCCGAGCAGGTGATGGACGGAGCCAGTCCTGCCGTCGGTGCAACAGGCCGGGCCGCGCCGGCGGTGAGTGCAAAGGCCCCGTGGCAGCACCGGGAGCAGGGCGGGAGGCTGTCGTAAACGGCTTTGGCTTTTATTGCGTGTGAAAGGAAACCGTGGAGCAAGCACCTGGTCCAGAGTGTATGTCCAGTAAATACTTCCTGAATGAAGGGATTACGGGGAGAATGGCAGACGCCGTGCCCTCTGCTGAAAGGCCTGGGCAGGCTAAGGCCGGCTGGCTGCGGCCTCTGCCTTCTTGCCCCCCTGATGCCTCGGATGTGGTCAGGGCCCGAGCCGCCGGGGTCTGACAGTGTTTCCCCGAGTGGGCGGTGGAGCCGTCTGAGAGGGGCCACTTTCTCTTCCTTCGCGGGAAGAGGGTGGGGGCAGGGGTGCCGAGGGATGTTTCCCCCGGAGAGGGGGCAGTGGCCTGGGCAGGGGGGGCCCTGGTGGGGAACACCAACCCCCCCCCTCCGGTTAATCACGCGCCAGGCTGCCGGGTGGCCGTAGCTTCCTGTCAGGAGCTCGCTGGCTGCGTGGGACGAGCGTGGAGCAGCCTCATGCACCGAGGTGCCTTACCCCTCGCACCCTTCACCCGACCCGGCTGCTGCTTCCAGCGCCTGGACGCCTCCGCCCGCCCCTCCCGCCCCCCCGCCCCCCGGGATTCTGCAGTCTGGTTTCTGAGAGCTACGGCAGCAGGATCTCGAGCTTTTCACACTCACGGACCAGAGCTGGCCCACGTGGAAACCACTGAAGAATCCTACCAGGTCGCTGTGCCAGGATGGTGACAGCACCTGGCCCTGCCGCGCTCGAAGGCCCTCAGACGGCGCCCCAGGGTCCTGCCAGCATCCGCGGGCTTCTTTGAGTCATGCAGAAGCAAGTGCTGGGGGTGAGCCTTGGCCAGCTTCGATTTCTTTTTGTTTGTTTGTTTGTTTGTTTGTTGTGTTTTGTTTTTGGCGATGCACAGGGGTTACTCCTGGCTCTTCACTAAGGAATTACCCCTGGCGGTGCTCAGGGGACCCCATGGGATGCTGGGATTAGAACCCGGGTCGGCTGCGTGCAAGGCAAACGCCCCACCCGCTGTGCTATCGCTCCGGCCCCTCAGCTGCGATTTCTGATTCACGTTCACTGCAGTGACCACCTTGCGAGGCTCCGGCCCGTGGGCAGCAGGAGGCTGTGGCTCCCCCAGGGGCGCGAGCCGGGTGCTGAGAACCTGCGTGTCTCTGTGGGCTCCTCACCCGAGCTCGCGACCGTGCGAAGATCTTGCACTGACCGGAGCTGGATGTGACGTTGTAGAATGCTTATGGTGGAACTGCTTCCCCGGGTGTGTCGGGCAGGGGGGGGGGCTGTAGGCGGGGTGCGTGGGTGCTTCCTCGGGCCCCACTGCCCCGTGATGGGGAGACAGAGGCTCTGTCAGGCCACAGCTGCCTACTGCTCCCCTGAGGGATTGTCCAGGTTCCTTTGGGCCGCATCCAGCAAGTACCGAGGCGACTCTCAGCTCAGTGCTTATTGCACCAGGCGCTGCAGCTCCTGCCAGCCCAGTGCTCCAGCTGTCCTGTTCTGCGCAGGGCATTCGGGCTTCCCAGGTGCCCAGGTTCCCCCCGAGATCACCGCGGGTAGGATGACCCTGTGAGGGCGCCAGGAATGCAGACCCCTCGCCTCAGCACCCCAGGACCTTGGGGGAAATAGAACGAAAGTCCTCTCCTTCTCTTTTCTTTGTTTTGGGGCGGGGGTGGGGGCGGGGGCGGGCCGGGCAGTGCTCGGAGGCTCTGGGCCATTCTCAGCAATACTCAGTCCACTGGCATTTCAGTGCTAGGGTCCGGGAGGCCAGGCCGTGCCAGTGACCGCCGGGGTGGGGGTGGACCACTTGGGTAGGGCACCACGCTGGCACCCTGGGCCCTGGGGTGCTCGCTGGCCTGAGACGAGCATGTTCAGTGACGCCTCCAGGGTTCCTAGTGTTGGCTCTGGGCAAGGGGGCCGTCGTAGGCACAGGACCCGCCCCCTCGCGTGCCTGGCACTCGCGTCCTCTGTCCCTCTCCCCTCCCCCCCTCATGGGCCAGGCCCCTCAGCCTTGACGGGTTTGGGGGCGGGGGGTGCTGGCTGGCTCCCGTGTGCCTTAGCATCATCGCGCTTCTCAGCGGCCTATGGTGGCGGGTGTGTGGACGGCGTGTTGGTGCTCACGGCCCATGACCCGCAGACAGACAGACGGCGAAACTGCTCCGACAGACGCACGCTCTGACTCCCTTGTCACTCTGGCCTCAGTTTCTCCACCTTGGCTGATTCACCGCCAAATAAGATTCCTTTTAAGTTTCTGTTTCTGCTGTTTTCCGCTTCCTTCGGGGGGCTTCTCCGGGCTCGGTGCTCAGGGCCCGCTCCCTGCGGCGCGGGGGCTGGAGTCCAGACCTCCCGCACGCGGAGTCTGTGCGCGCAGCCCTGGAGCTGTCCCCACGGCCCGTCACAGCGTCGGCATGATCCCTAAGTTTGTGCCAGCCCTCCTATCCAGAACCGCTATTGGTGGTTCTTGACCCCGTGCACCCAGGGGCCGCTCTCGCCCCTGCCCGTGGCCCTGGGCTTACCTGGGACCAGCTGCTGCTCATTCACTGTCCCCACCCTCGGAAGGGCCGCACTGGCCACCCCTTTCCCTGTTGCGCCCACCTCTGACGTGTCAGTGTCTGTGTCCTGTGCCGCAGGCCCCCTCGTGCCCAGCAGGGTCCGGCTGACACGCAGCAGGAACTGAAGCAGTGGGTCCCCCCCCTCACCTGGGCGTGGCCACATCCACAAATGGGACATTGGGAGCAACGTTGTATCCGATAGAGCGGAAGTGGGCACTATGGCTTCTGCTGGGGCTTCTGCAGGTCAGTGCTGGGGCTCGGGATGGGTCCTTTGTCCCCCCTATATCAGAGGAAATCTGACCTTTAGCCTGGGGCCCCCTGGCAGCCAGGAAGCCCGGGGTGGTGTGTGTTGTCTGTGTGTTCCCCACCAGCAGGTGACACGTAGTCTGCCGGTTCAGAATGGGAGGGGCCGTTGTGCTGCAGGGAGGGCCTTTGCCTTGCACACGGCCCCCCTAGGTTCGACCCTCAGCACCCCTTGTGGAGCCCTGAGCCCACCAGGCGTGATCCCTGAGCACAGAGCCAGGAGCAGCCCCTGAGCATCGCCAGGTGTGACACAAACCACCCGCCCCCTCTCGCCAACGCCCCCCCCCCAAAAAAAAAGAACGAGGGGCCCGAGTTTCTCCCACCCGTCCGCAGCTCCTGGGCCCAGTCTGTGACACCCCTGGGGGGCTTCACTTGCTGAGCCACCACCCCCGAGGGTGTTCCCTGGGGGCTCTGGCTCGGGGACTCGACATCCAGCAGGTGCTCGGCAGGTCACCTGCCCATGGCAGCCAGGTACGGCTCAGGAAACGGCCTGAGCTGTGGAACTCGGGCTGGAGGCGCCACACCCCCGGGTCTCCTTTTCCCGGGACGGGGAGCGTCCTCGCGGTCGTCCAGGTGGGCAGCCGGCAGCTCTTTCCTGGCGAGCACTGGGGGCTTCTGGAGACGGGCCTGCCGGAATAGCTCCGCTTCACGCCCGTGAGTTCCCCAAAGCTGTTTTATTTGTTTGCTTATTTATTTATTTTGGCTTTTTGGGTCACACCCAGAAAGTGCTGGGGGGGGGGGGCCCACATGGAATGCTGGGAATTGAACCCGGGTTGGCCACGTGCAAGGCAAACGCCCTCCCCGCTGTATCATCGCTGTATTATCGGCACAGCCTCCCAAAAGGGTTCTAAACGACTTCATTTTTCTTTCCCCTCCTTTGGGCCATCCCTGGCTGTGCCACCTGGGTGCTGGGTGTTGGGTGGGGTTGGGCATCACCCAGGGTACTCTGGCCTGTGAGGGTTTGCCCAGCCCCATCAGAGCCTTCCCCGTGACATAGAAGTGTCAGTATATTGCTGTGTTTCAGATTACCGTGTTCCGCTCTGACATGGTTCTATCAATATCCGTTACCTTACTTCGTAATATTCTCCCACTGCTGACTTTTCACTGTATTCAGCCAAGAGCTGGCTTTTTGTTTAGTTTCTTATTTGTTTGTTTGTTTGTTTGTTTTGCTCAGGGGTTACTCCTGGCTCTGCACTCAGGAATCACTCCTGGCGGTACTTGGGGGACCGTGTGGGATGCTGGACTTGAACCCGGGGTCGCCTTGCATGCCAGGCAAATGGCCTACCTGCCCTACCCACTGTACTATCGCTCCAGCCCCTTTGTTTTTGGGTCACACCCAGCAATGCTCAGGGGTCACTCCTGGCTCTGCACTCGAGAATTACCCCGGATGGTGCTCACGGAGCCGTAGGGGGTGCCGGGGTGGAGCCTGGACCGACAGCGCCTTACCCGTTGTGCTCTCTGTGGCCCAGGAGTGACTTTTTAAAAGCGACAGATTCAGTAAAATATCTGTCTGGATAAAAGAGTTCTGAAATAACAAGAATAAATATTTTCTCTTGTAAAAAGCTTGTTTTGGAACAATAGTGCAGGGGGTCGAGTGCTTGTCTCGCAGGCGGCGACCTAGGGTCCCCCCCCACCCCGTGGCTCCCCAGATCATCCCCTGAGTACCAAGCAGGCTGGAGTGACCTCTGAGCTGGAGCCAGCAGTAAGCCCCGAGCACTGTTGGAGGGCCTGGGGCAAAAGCAAACCGAAACAAGTGCCTGGGTCAGAGTGGCAGCCTGGTGCCTCCCTGCGCCTTGAGGCAGTTTGCACACATGTTTCTGATTTACACATTTTTGATGTCCGTAGTTGCTCACCTCACTATGAAGTTAGCTCCTGTATGGGCATAGTTGAATCACGCTAACCTGCCCACTTCTTCTGTGTCGCTTATATTGAAACTGTATCTCCAGCTCGGCTCTTCCAGGTCAGTTTCCCTTGGAAATATCAGAAATATTGGCTGTGGGGGCTGGAGCCATAGCACAGCGGTTGGGCGTTCGCCTTTCATGCGGCTGACCCGAGTTGAGTCCTCTGCCCCTCTCGGAGAGCCCGGCAAGCAAGCGAGTATCGCCCGCACGGCAGAGCCTGGCAAGCTACCCGTGCATATTAGATATGCCAAAAACAGTAATAGTAAGTCTCTCAATGAGAGACGTTACTGGTGCCCACTCAAATCAATGGGCAGCGGGATGACAGTGACAGTGACAGATTGGCTGTGGTGCTAGGGGGGTGAGAGTCGTGTTCTTTGGCGCGGCTGCAGCCATGTGGAGGCCCCCGGGAGGTTCTCCGGAAAGGGGGGCTCTAGGCCCCATCCGGCCGAAACTGGCCAGGCTCTGCCCTTCACTGTCTCCTCTCCGGGGCCTCTTTTGTTGTAGTAGGTGTTAATTAAAGTGTCACTGAACTTGTGTGTGTGTCTGTCTGATCTGCACATGAGATCTATACTGCCAGGATTTGTGTTTATGTCTCTAGATAACTTCTAAAGTTCTAGAACCAGCCTGTGTTCAGGCTGCTTGGAATTCCTCACCCTGTGTAGGAAGCGTTGCTGGTTTGTATTTTTGGTTTTTTGGGTTTTTTTTTTTGCTTTTCAGGTCACACCTGGCAATGCACAAGGGTTACTCCTGGCTCTACACTCAGGAATTACCCCCTGACAGTGCTCAGGGGACCATATGGGATGCTGGGAATCAAACTCAGGTCAGCTGTGTGCAAGGCAAACACCCTCCCCACTGTGCTCTCGCTCCAGCCCCAGCGTTGCTGTGTTTTGTGCGCTGTTTCAAAGTCGTGTGGAGTCCCAGGTGCATGTTTTCATGTATTTGATGGAACAAGTATCTCTTCATAGCGAAGGTTCCTTGGACTTGTGTGATTTGGGTAGAAAAAATGAGCTTTTCCTTGTTTAAAACATGCATCTCCCCAAAAGTCTTCACTTTGCATCACTCAGAAACAAACTCTCCCATTTTGATTATGTCAGAGTTGAAAAACTTCATTATCTCAGTCACGTGATACCAGTGCCCGATTATTTTTGGCCCCAGTGGACTGTGTGTGAGAGAGATTAGGAAGGAATGAAAGTGACACTGTCCCATCAGGAAACACTCGTGCAGTACAGGCTGTGCCAGACGGCTGAGTGAGGCCCAACTCAGACGTCTGCGGGTCCTGAGTGAGTCAGACAATAAAAAGGAAAAGAAAGGGGGCCGGAGCGATAGCACAGCGGGGAGGGCGTTTGCCTTGCACGCAGCCGACCCGGGTTCGATTCCCAGCATCCCATATAGTGCCCTGAGCACCACCAGGAGTAATTCCTGAGTGCAGAGCTAGGAGTGAGCCCTGAGCATCGCTGGGTGTGACCCAAAAAGGGGGGGGGGAGGGAAAAGGAAGGGGAGGGGAAGAGAAGGAGGTGGGCAGCCCAGGCTTCAGGGAGCCCCTGGAGAGCTCACCCTGGGGCGTGGGGGGGCATCAGCCTGGCTCTGGGGCCACACTGTGACTCTGAGGAGCTGGCAGGGTGAGACGGAAGGGCTGAAGGTTTGGTGCCGGGCCTTGATGCCACTGTTCTTTCTCCCCTGCTGGGAGATTGCAGATTTTTTGTTTGTTTTGTTTCAGGACCGCCTCCCGAGGTGCTCAGGGCTCACTCCTATGCTCGGGGATCACTCCGGGCGGTGCTCGGGGACCCTGGTGCTGGGGACGGAACCGGGGCCTGCGCCCGCCCTGCTGTGCCATCTCATCTCTGCAGCTTCTGGGTTGCAGAGTTTTCCCCTTTGTGACAGGGAGCTTGGCCCCTCCCCGACCATCCATCAACGGGGTGGATGACGCCGCTTCATTAGTTGATAGTGTGGCCCTGTGGTCAGACCAGGACTGCACACGCACAGGCCCGAGCAGGCAGCAGGCGCCCTCACAGACGCGCACTCGGGGCGTAGGGCCGATCTTGTGCGTGTTTAATTCAATGGAGTCAGCCTACAGTTTCGTCTCCGCTTACGGGCCACGTGCTGTCGTGCTCGCTCTGAGGTGCTCCCCGGTGCTGCTGGGTGGGAACTGGGCCGCACCCTGTCAGGCACGTGCTCCAGCCGTTCCTCTGTCTCCCCAGCCCTGTGTGCCTGGCGTGGGTTTTCCACCCGACACCTAAAGCCTCCCGTGCCCAGGACACGCGTGGTGTCCCGTTCTCTGCTGGAGACCCAGCCGACCCCTGGACGGCCTGTGCTGCCTGTCCCCCTGGCAGCCCTGTCCTCCTGGCCAGGCCTCTGCCTTTGGGGACAAATGGCCGCAGTATTTGCTTTCAACGAATGCCGCTGGCTTTGTGCTCCGGGCCGTAGGGACCCAACCTCGAACCCTCCCAGCCCGCCCGGAACGTTCCCCTGGGGGTTTGGCTCGGCTCGTGTCCCGATGAGCCCCTGGCAGGCCCCCACCAGCTGCCGTTAGAATCCCTGGGACCCCGTTAGTGACTCGCCTGCCCAGTCAGGGGAGCCAGCCCCTCCAGGCTGGACAGCGGTGTCCTCCGAGGCCGCGGTTCTCTCCCGCCCGTGCTGTGGGGTTCAGGTGGGCTGCGCGTGCGTGTGTCTTCTCTGTGGGTCTGCAGTTCTGCGTCGTGCGGGTTCTTCCTCGGGAGCGTGGAGTGGGCGCAGCCAGCGGTGACCCAGCCCGCAGCGAACAAGCCACTTCCGTGGCGGAAAACAGCTAAGGGAACCTTCCGTAATTTGCAAATGTTGTATAATTCCCGACTTTTCCTTTGTTATTATTTCTTTGGTTTTAGATGATATTTGAGGGCAGATGGAAATGTCTGAAGTAATTGAATGAGGTGAAAACTCAAAACATCTCCTTTTAGAGATGTTGGATTTATTAACCTAAACTTTTCAAGCTTTAGCTAAATACAGATTGACGGAATATCTAACCACTCGTGCCTGATTAACTCAAGTTTTATCAATCTTTGTTTCTGTTTTGTTGTTGGGGGGGTCTCACCAGCGGGATCAAGGATCACTCCAGGCGGAGCTCAGGGGGCCATGTGAGGACCAGGGGGCTCGGCCCCGGGTTGGCGGGTGCAGGGCTGTACAGCGTCTCTCTCCAGCCTCCATCAGTCTTCACTCGCCTCCTGGTCTTTAATATTCTCTGAGTTAAACGTAGGGAGTTAGGACCCAAAGGAACAAAAATTTTGAGGTGGTTGGGAGCCTCCCCAGGGTCGCGTGTGGCAGTTCTCAGCCAGCTGGGCTGGGCTGTTTGGTGCCCAAGCCTTGTGGCGAGGCTGTGGCCGCTGAGACTGCTCCCTGCAGGGGATGGTGAGCGACCAAGGCCCCGGGGCGGTTTCTGGCCGTCCATTGGTGGGTGCACGGTGACTCAGGAGCGAGTGCGAGCCCTCCTCCTGGGCTCTCCACACTCCTATTCTTCCCTTGATATTCTGGCCTGCGGGCCACACCTGGCAGGCCTGAGTTTACTCCTGGCTTTGTGCTCAGAGGTTGCTCCTGGCAGTGCTCAGGCCCTGTATGCTGCCAGCGTGGGTTGGCCGTGTAAAGCCTGAACCTCCTGGCTGTCTCTCAGACCCCCTCCCTGCTGCTGAAGCCAGGAAATGCGTCTCTAAACCCCTCCCAGTCTCCTAACTTACTTTCTTCTTTTTTGAAAGTCGTTATTTTTATAAGGTAGGTTACTTACTGCACCTGTGGACTGGAGCGATAGCACAGCGGGTAGGGAGTTTGCCTGGCACACAGCCGACCTGGGTTCGATTCCTCCGCCCCTCTCGGAGAGCCTGGCAAGCTCCCCGTGGCGTATTTGATATGCCAGAAACAGTAACAACAAGTCTCATAATGACAATGGAGATGTTACTGGTGCCCGCTCGAGCACCGGGACCACAGTGCTACAGGTTATTTACTGATCTTTTATTTTGTTCCTTTTGTTTCTGGACCACACCCAGCTGCGCTCAGGGGTTACTCCTGCTGTGTGCTCGGGGATCACTCCTGGTGGGCTCTGGGGACTACAGGATGCCAGGAATTGAACCTGGGTCGGCCACGTGCAAGGCAGGCGCCCTGCCCGCTGTATTATCCGGCCCTCCCCTCTTTTAAATAGTTTTTTTCATGGTTTGTTTTAACCAAATTAAGAAGTTTAAGGGTTTTTTAGATAGGGGCCAAAGATGGCACAGTGGGTAGAGCACTTGCCTTTCACGTGGCTGACCGGGTTGGATCCCCGGCATCCCATGTGGTCCCCTGAGCACTGCCAGTAGTGACTCCTGAGTTCAGAGCCAGGAGTAACCCCTGAGTATTGCTGGGTGTGACCCAGATAAATAATATAAATGAAATTTTTTTTCGGATAGGGACTATAGAGAGATCATACAGTGGATTCAATCCCTGACATCCGTATGGTCTCTTGATCCTACCATGAGTGATCCCTGAACTCGGAGCCAGTAGTAAGCCCTGAGTACCACTGGGTGTGGCCCTAAAACACACACACACGTTTTCAGATACTACAGGAGTAAGGCTCTTGCATGCTGCTGCTGACCTGGGTTTGATCTCGACACCCGACACGGTCCCTGGGTGACCCCTGAGCACCAAACCAGGAGATAGCCCTAAGCACAGCCTAGTGTGGCCCCAAAACAAAAAGCAAAACCCCGAGTAGAACATTCTGTTTTCAGTTTTGTTTCTAAGTCCGTGAATAGCAGTAGCTGAGTCTAACTAAGAGGGGGTTTGCAAGTCTTCATTAATTTTATTTTATTTTTTTAATTTATTTTATTTTATTTTATTTTTTTGCTTTTTGGGTCACACCTGGCTCTGCACAGGGGTTACTCCTGGCTCAGGAATTATCCCTGGCAGTGCTCAGGGGACCATATGGGATGCTGGGAATTGAACTCGGGTCGGTCGTGTGCAAGGCAAACGCCCTACCCACTGTGCTATCGCTCCAGCCCCTCTTTGTTAATTTTAGAGTGTGAATGGGCCTCGAGACAACAGCAGAAACACCTGAGAATCACTGTTCAACTGGAATAAATGTTTATTGTAATAAGCCAGTACATCCTGCAGGTATTCTGAAAAATGTATGTGTATTCCAGCTCCTGCTTGAAATATTTGCGGGCTGCCTAGCAGGTATCGGCCAGTTCTGGTTTGTGCCTGTGTTAGGGCTGACTCGTGGTTCGCTCGCGGCCACAGCCAGAGCCGCCTCTCCTCTGTGGTGGCCGTCACCGTCCGGGTTCTGGCCTCCCGTAAGTCGAAGGGACCCTCTGGTCTTAGTTCAGGTGGGATAGGGGCTTCGCTCACTTTGGTTTTTGTCTTGTTTGGGGGCCGCATCCAGCCGCGTTCGGGGGCCCGTGTCTGGTGCTGGGCACTTGGACCAGGGTCGCCCGCCCGCAAGGCCCCCCTCCCACACTGGCATTCTCGCCCCTGCTTTGGATTTAAGCGATTGTATGATTTAATGGATACGCTTGCTGGGAATCCTAGGGTCACTTAGAGCATCTCTCCCTCCTCTACAGACGTCAGAAAATAGAACAAATTCAAAAGAACCGCAGTGCGCCTGTGATTATTTGGGCAAGAGCTCCACACATGCCCGGGTGGAGGGAGTGTTTCCAGGGTGTTGCTGCTCAAGTCCATGGCGGGTGGGGCCAGGGCGATGGTACAGCGGGGAGGGCATTTGCCATGCATGCCGTCAACCTGGGTTCGATGCCCCTGAGCACCGCTGGGTGGCGCTGGGTGAGTCCCCCCCCCTTCAAAAAAAGGTCCCTTGGGTCAGTGTGCTGGGGCGGGCCTGGCCCCCGAGGCCTTCTCGGGCCTTCTCGCCAGGTGCCCTCGAGATTGGTCCTCGTCCTTTTTGTGTCTGAATTTCCTCTTTCGGCCAACCCGGGCTCACTCACCCTGCTGGCCTCTGTGAATCTCTCTGGTGGCTGTCTGCGTCCAGCTACCACCGTGTGCTGGGGGCTGGGCCCGGGCCTCCCCCGTGAGTCGGAACAGTTCTGAGCCACCTGACTCAGTGCTTGTTTGGTACACATTTTTATTCCGGGCAGACATACAGATTAACCACTGAAAGCGTGTAGTGACTCCCCCCTCCCCCCCCCCGCCAAGTCTGTCCTGAATTGGGATTACTCGAGTCTTGGATTGAACTTTTCCTGAACAAAGGTGGTGGCGTTGCCGGGTTTTCTGTGCAGGTGTCACAAGTGCTGTTGTGTGTGGCTGGAGGAAGCCACTCTAGCTGTGGGGCGAGTGGGTGGCTCATCTGCACCCAGCCGCCAGGATGCTCAGGCTGGCCTTCCTGCCGCCCCCAGGGGTGCCTCTGGCGGGACTTGCCCTAAGCGTGGGGAGGGGTCCCGCCTTCTGCTCAGGAGAGTCGGGGGCCCCGTGCACGGGCTGACAGTCCGCAGTGCCACTCCGGCTCGTCCTGGCTGGTCTTGGGTTTGTGTCCCGGAGCTGTGCCTGGCCCTGTGGCTTCGGCAGAAACACGTGACCAGGAAGCAGAGTGCTCCTTTGGGACTGGAGCCAGCTACAGCGGGGAGGGCGTCTTGCCAGGGTCGAGCCCTGAGCACCGCTGGGTGTGGCCCAGAAGCATGGAAAAGGGAATGAGAAGCGTTTGCTCCAGGAGCACCAGAACCCTGACCCAGCTAATGACCGTCCCTCAGGGCTCAGTCGTGGCCCCGAAACCGCTGGTGGCTCCTCCCCCGTCACAGACCCCCTGAGAGCAACTCTTAGGGTGCCCTCAGTTTGGGCGCAGAGGGAGTCGCGTGCTGGGCGCGAGCCGTGTGCAAGCGCCTCCTTCCCCGGCCCGTGCCCCCCGCGGGCCCCGTGCCCTGTAGCCGTCCCTGCCCTGCTCTGACCCAGGCGGGCCGGGGCCTCTGTAGCTGCTGCTGCTGCCCCTGCGCCTGCCCTTTCCTCCCTCTCCACAGGGCCGGAGCACGTGCCCAGTCAGAGGGTTTGGGTTTGTTTTCACGCCTAGAGTGCAGGGGCCCGAGCCCGGTTCTCTGTGTGCGGGCCAGTGCCTGGCCGCCGTGCCGTACTCTGGCCCCAGAGACTGTGTTTCTGGGGAGACTGGGAGTCGGCTCACCGCCTGGTGCTCAGGGCCTGCTCCTGGCTCTGTGCGCCTGCTGTGCCTGCTGGGCGTGCCCCCTTCCCGGAAAGCGTTCCTCAGCCAGAGGGAGTCCTTGCACGCAGCCCACCCTGCTCCCGTTCCCGCACTGGTGTGGCCCTGAACCTTGCTCTCTGGGGCTCCCTGAATCCTGCTGTGGCCTTGGGCCCCGAGACCCCACACCCTCCAGGGATCCGAGTCCCCATCACTGTCTCGCGTACGGCCCTCCGTGTTCCAGTGCGTGTGTATCCGTGACGCGGGCTCCTGCCGTGCCCGTGCCTGTGTTCCCGTGATGTGGGCATGTGGGCTCCATGAAGGGGCTCCTACTGTGCGCATGCGTGTGTATCCGTGATGCGGGCGTGTGGGCTCCGTGGCAGGGCATCCTTGTTGCTCCCTCCCTGCTTGTTCTTGGGTGCGTGTGAAGTGCCGCCGTTGGAGTTGAGTGAGCCTGAGTATGGGGTGTCCCACCCTCTGGCATTTCTGAGATGGTAGAAGCTTCTAGAACCTCAAGTCCCCATCGTCGTCGTGCCCCGCCCGCCCGAGGGTTTTGCTGGCTTGCTTCAGGGTTGCCGTGGGAGGCTGCTGGTCGCTGGAGTCTCGGCACTCAGGACAGGGTGCTCGGCTGGCGTGAGTCTGAGCGGAGGCCAGAGAGGGGAGGCGGCCCTGGGGCAGGGGGCTGGCCTGTGTGAGGCCCCTGCTTGGCTCCCAGCACGAGAAGGGATGGTGGCTATGGGGTCACCCGGGTGACGGCGACTGTCCAGTGGCCTCCATGCCGGCCACTGCCCCCCACGGTGCGAGGGCTCCAGTTGGCCCCGCCCTGAGCTCGGGCACTGCACGGGCACTGGGTGGTGAGAGTTTTCCCTTTTCTTGTTTCTCATCTCTTGGTGATGCCCCGGGCTCCCCTGCCTGCGGCCGCGCACCCCAGACACAGTCTTTCGCGCAGTCGTTTGTCCAAACCCTGGGGGTGGGGGCGGGGGGCTCGGTTTGTCGTCCGGTTGTTGGGCTCGTGGTCACCTCCCCTGGCACCGCAGACTTTAGGGCCATCAGGTTCCCGCCCTCTGCATGCCGCGCCTCTGCTCCAGGCGGCAGGGGCGAGCAGCTGGCCCGGGCTGGACAGTCCCCCTGCAGTTGCTAGTATCTTGAATCTCTTTCCATTTATTTTAGGAGTAAAAGTCCCTCGCAATTTCCGACTGTTGGAAGAACTGGAAGAAGGCCAGAAGGGCGTAGGAGATGGCACAGTTAGCTGGGGTCTAGAAGATGACGAAGACATGACGCTTACACGATGGACAGGGATGATAATTGGGCCTCCAAGAGTAAGCGTCGAGCTGCGGCTGTCGTGTCACTGTCTCACACTCACTGCGCCTCCTCTGGGCGGAGTGGCCCTCTCGGGCGCTCGCCAACGGTATAGTTTCTGAAATGTGGCTAGTCTTTTCTGACCGGTTTCGGTTTATGTGTATTGAGCCTCCTCTGGTGCTGTGTAATCCCTCTGAATGGTAAGCAAACACCGGACGCTCGCCTTCCTAGTGTGACTCGACAGGCCCGCGTGGACGGGGTGGTTGGAGCCCTGATGCTCTCGGGGGTGGCTCGGGACGGAGCCCGAGTGACCGCTGCACTGTCCAGCGGTGGGGAGGCCTTTGCGGACCCTCCTGTGTGGCCAAGCGGCCTTTGCAGAGGAGGCAGGGCCACGGGGCCGGAACTGTTGCTTTTTCCCATTTTCATTTTCCTTTTGTTTTCCTCAAGTGTCTCTAGAGTAAACAGCAAAACCTCCCGAGAGGCGGTCTTTGCTGCTTGCAGGGGCCGAGTGCCCGGTGGCTTTGGTCCCGGCACTGCTCCCGTCAGCCCCCGGCAGGAGCGGGGCGGGGGGCGGCGGCCGCAGGCGGCCCTGACTTCAGAGGCTGATCAGATCCTGTGTGTCTGCCGGCCTGGGGCGGGGGGTTACATGGGTCAGGGGGGCCTGTGCAGGACCCCGGGCACCGATGCTTCCCGCTCTTCCCCCGCAGGCCGGAACCGGGCGCTCTCCAGGGTCCGCACTGCCATCAGCGCCTCACAGGGCCCACCAGACCCTTCCAGGGGACGCCTTTGGGTCATTTTCATGATGCTGTTGTCGTACTTTGGGCCCTTTTAGAATCCTGTTTCGTCTCTGGCCGGGCCGCCGAGAAGGCGCGGGAACGCCTTGATCCCCGGGATCCTCTTTCCACTCCTCTCTCCCCGTATTCCTCCGGTCTGGCTAACGAGGACCTGGTGGCTCTGCAGTACGGGGGACCGGGTCTGGAGCTCGTGTCCTTGAGCCTCTGCCGGCCGGTGTCGGGTGGCTCCGCCTCCCCGAGCCCGGGAAGTGGCTCAGGACGGACGGGCTGAGTGAGAGACTTGCTTTCAGGGTCCAGCAAGTGGAGCGTGAAGCACTTAGCCGTGCAAATCTGTTTGAGACCACAAAATTATAAACTTGAAACGAGCACAAGCACCCGTAAATTTACCTTCTCTTCCTCCTGCTGATTTTCAGCTTGTTCCACGCTCCTGGTAGCTGCCCTCTGCGAGGTGTTTCCCACCCTTCCGTTACAGCTTTGTTGAGCTGCGATGCGTATTGCCACAGAGTATCGAGACATGCCAATCCCGATACATAGTACAAAATGCATTACTGTAGCATAGACTTGGGGGGGGGCCCTGGGGCCACTCTCTGGGTGCCGGGGGTTGACCTGCGTGCAAGGCGAGCGGCTGTCTGCCCCCTACCTTGGAAGTATAACCCAGTGGTTTTCATTGCTCGGAGCCGTGCGAACTCACTCACGTCAGAACGTCATGAAGACCCCCACACCCCTCACAGTCACGCCGTTCTGCCCCCAGGGCCTCTCGGCCGCCAGCCTCGCTCCTCTCTGGGTCCGCGGCCTGCGTCCTGGGGGTCGGCTCTGGCCACACCCTGGGGCGTGCAGGGGAAGCGTTGCCACGAGGTGTGGCCTCCCTGGCACAGTGCTCCCTGGTCATCCCGGCAGAGTGCCCAGTGCCCCCCTGGAGCTGAGCAGTGCTCGATCTTTCGATCACTCAGTTGACAGGCGCTGGGGAGTTTCTGCTTTTTGTGTGGCGGTTTTTGCGTGGGTGCAGGCGGCCTGCTCCCTCTGGTCTGCGAGGAAGAGCATGGTCGCCGGGTCACGTGCTGTGTCATTTCCTCTGTTTGGGGGGGGCTCCCTGCTGGCAGTGCCGGGGGGCAGACTGGGGTCTGCCGCCTTCGAGCATGTGCCTTTTCTGCCTGGGGCTGGCCTTCACCGCAGTGCCGGGGGTCTCGGCTCCCCTCACCCCCCCCACCCCCCCCCCCCCGCCTCACCCGTGCTTCATGGTGTCGGGCCTCCTGGTAGTCGCGGGCGGCAGTGCTCCGGCCCCGCTCAGCTGTGTAGGGGCCACGTGGTACCGGGGATCAGGCCCTGGGTCTCACACACGTCAGGCGTTGTCCATGGGCCTCGCCTGTGCGCTGCTCTCGCGGTGACCCCCGCAGCCCCCAGGAAACGGGCCAGAGCAGCTGCACCGCAGCAGAGCGCTTGCCTTGTGCAGTCAACCCAGGCTCGGTTCCCAGCACCCCGTTGGCCCAGAACAGACTGAGGTGGTCGTGGAGGAGACCCCCGGCCCCGGGCACCGCCGAGCGCAGCCTGGTCGGGGTCAGGGCACAGGTGTGTGCCGGACAGCGCAGCAGCGTGTCACAGCCTGAAACAGCACTCGATTTGTCTCTTGCCTGTTTGCTGTTACGTCACTCAAAGATTATCCTTTGGCGGGGCCGGAGCGACAGCACAGCGGGGAGGGTGTTGGCCTTGCACGCGGCTGACCCAGCTTCAATCCCCGGCATCCCATAGGGTCCCCCGAGCACCGCCAGGAGTAACTCCTGGGTGCAGAGCCAGGAGGAACCCCTGAGCATCGCCGGGTGTGACCCAAAAAGCAAAAAAAGTTCAACTCTGACCCAGCAGTTCTGAGCAGAGTGCCACCCCCTTCCCTAGCCGTGCTGAGCAGTCGGTCACCGGCAGGACACTTGTCTTGCGTGCGGCCGGCCCAGGCTCAGTCCCAGCACCCTGAGCTGGGGAGTGTGAGTGCAGCCAGGAGGACACCCTGGGCGCTGCCGAGTGCAGAGACAAAATGACCTCAGAGAGGGGACGGGGCACGCCCTGCTGGCCCAGGGCCTCCGGGCATCGTCACACCACTGAGACTGCTGTGCGCTGCAGTGGCCGCTCCCGGAGCCAGGCCAGGCGCTCGCCTCGCACCCAGCACCACGTGTGCCCCCTGAGCACTGCCAGGACTCAGCCTGGAGCACTGCCCGGTGTAGCCCAAAAATCCAAAAATAATTAAATAAAAGAAAATGGGGGGCTGGAGTGATAGCACAGCAGGTAGGGCGTTTGTCTTGCATGCGGCCGACCCGGGTTCGATTCCCAGCATCCCATAGGGTCCCCTGAGCACTGCCAGGGGTAATTCCTGAGTGCAGAGCCAGGAGTAACCCCTGTGCATCGCCAGGTGTGATCCAAAAAGAAAAAAAAAGAAAACGGGCCGACCCGTGTAGCTGGAAAGCAGGGTGCAGAGCAGTCTGCAGGGCTGCTGCGTGGGGGAGGCTGTGGTGTCTGTGCTGGCCGCGGGGGTGTGCGGGGAAGCCTTCGGCCGTGATTGTATTAGAGCGGGCCCAGCGGGAAGGGCACTTGCCGGAGTCAGTCCCCGGGACCCCAGACGGACCCCTGAGCCCCCGGGATGGTCCCTGAGTGCAGAGGCAGGTGTGGCCGCAGAAGCAGAAGCAGAAGGATCTGGCTGGCCGGCGCCAGGGTCGAGGGGAACAGCAGTTGCTCTGGGAGGGGAGGGGGGGAGGAGGGGGGAGGAGGGAAAGGAGCAAGAGCTGGGGGCAGCCTGGGGACAGGGGGTTCCCACTGACAGTGGCCACTGCCGCCCGGTGCCAGCTGGGCGTCTGCCTCCCGTGGGCCGACCTCAGGCCCGGGCGGGTGTGGCGGGGCAGCCCTGGTCTCCCAGCTCCTGCTCTCCCATGGTGGGGGGGTGCAGGGGCGCAGCGGTGGGGGGTGGGCAGTGAGGGGGTGCTGTGGGAGCCCTTCCCGCCCCTGCAGGGTCTGTTTCCGGGGGCGCTGCAGGGGTGGTGCCGTGGGCGGGCAGGGGCCAGTCCCGGAGCCCCTCTGCGCTGTGGGTGTGGCCCCCACGCCACACCCATGACTTCCTCCTCCCTGTCCCCTCCGCGCCCACGAGCTGGCAGGTGGTCAGTGGTCAGCGCCCCTCCTTCCACACACTCGGAGCCGGGCCCCAGCGCTCCTCTCACTTGGCCGGGGCTGCGTCTCGGGGTACAGAGCCCGGGTGGGGGCGCGTCTGTGGCTTGCCCGGGTGCTGGGCTGATGAGCACAGCCCCCCACAGCCCCTGGGCCCACTGGCTCCCTGCTGCGGGACCCTTGGGGCTGCTCCCTCTGTCCCTCTGCCGCCCGCTGATGACTGCTCGCCCCAGTGCCCTGTGCCCGCCAGCCGCTGCCCCGCCTCGCCGGTGCCCCCCCGTGCCACTCGCAGCATGCGGCCTCCTCCTCCCTGTCCCCAGCCTTGCCGTCCGTCTGCATAAGGCCTCACTTTCGGGGGCCCACCGGCAGCCTCCCGGCAGTGCTCTGCGCTTACTCCTGGCTCCGCTCAGGGGTGCTCCTGGTGGTGCTCGGGGACGTCTGTGGCGGGCCCCACGCCGGCCCCACCTCTCCCTACGGTCACCACTCGGCTTGTGACGGCTGCTCCTGTGGCTGCTCTGGGGGCGGGGGTGGCAGGGAGGGGCCTGGGGCTCTGGCGGAGCCCGTGGGGCCCGTGAGGGGCTGGGCAGTGGCCTCGGCCCGAGTTCCCATCCGTCTCCAGGCTCACGTCCTGCTTCTGCCCTGTTCATTGAGTGGGATTTGCCCACCGAGGAGGAAACGTGTTTTGCGCCTACAGTTCCTCCCCCCCCCCGCCCCAGGTTGGGAGGGGCCCCCAGTGTGCCCAGGGGGCCACACGCTGTGCCCGCTGCAGCTCAGCCTCCCTCACTTCTTGTCTGTTGACGCGGGAGCGAGTTCCCCGAGGAGGCGGAGCCTGGTGGCACCTGGGGAGAAAAATCAGGAGAGTGTGGGGACTCGGCACTGAGCGTAGGTGCTGCGGTCACTTCGGGCCCTAAGGGACACATGAAAGGGTCTTACGGTGTGTCATAAATGCCTTCTGAGTCCCTGGCGCGTGTCTCAGGACCCCCGCCTGGTGGGGTTTATCGGGATGAGAAAACTCCCTTCAGTGACCACTAGATGTCGCTGTCTGCACTGACGTCGTTACTTATGTCGCTCTAGGCGCTGGCCCCCAGGGGGCCCCAGCGAGCAGGTGCTCCCTCTTCATCTCCCCAGGAAGGTGGGGTACACCCAGTGTCTGAGCTGGCTGGGGGTGGGGGACACTCGGCAGGACAGATGGGCATGGAGACCACTCCTGCAGGCTTGTCAGAAGTCACAGTTGCTCTCGTGTCTGGCCAGGCGTGCACACACACATGCGCACACTAGTAATGTTGTCTTAGAACTTCAGTGATGGAATATTCTGTGTGTTCTGCTGAGATCAGAACTTTGGGAGGAGATCAGTGTAAGGACTAGGTATTGCTAACTTAAACATAGCAGGTTGCTGGGGCTGAAGCCATAGCACAGCGGGTAGGGCATTTGCCTTGCACGCAGCCGACCCGGTTTCGATTCCCAGAATCCCATAGGGTCCCCTGAGCACCGCCAGGAGTAATTCCTGAGTGCAGAGCCAGGAGTAACCCCTGTGCATCGCCGGGTGTGACCCAAAAAGCAAAAAAAAAAAAAAAAAAAATAGCAGGTTGCGGCCGGGGCGGTTACAGTACAGCAGGGAGGGGTCTGCCTCGCGCGGGGCTGACCCGGTTCAGTCGCTGACACCCCACATGGTCCCCCAAGCCCACCAGGAGTCGGCGCTGAGCACTGCCCAATGTGACCCCAAGACCAAAAAAGTGAGACTAAAAACTAGCATGTCCTCTTGAGAGTGGGGGTCCCAACTTCGCGTTTAGGAGGAAATGGGCGTGAAGTTACCTTTCCGTTCACTGCGTGTAATTCACTGATATTTCTGTACCTGTCTTTTCCAGACAATTTATGAAAACCGAATATACAGCCTTAAAATAGAATGTGGACCTAAGTACCCAGAAGCACCTCCCTTTGTAAGATTCGTAACGAAGATTAATATGAACGGAGTCAATAGTTCTAACGGCGTGGTAAGTCGTCCTCCCGCCCTGGAGGCTGAGGGTCACTCTGCGAGCGCGTGCAGGCTGGGGTGGGGCCCCGTGGGCAGCTCTGGGGGTGGCAGGCGTGCCCTTCCTCTCCTGCTCACGCTCACTAAGGTCTTCGGTCTCGCTTCTGTCAGAGGCTAAGCGGCGGGCACGTCCCAGAAGCCTGGGGCTTCCCCGAGACCCAGAGCCTTGGGAGCCCGCCGCCCTGTCCGAAGGGCGCCCCGGGGCTGGGTCTCCATTTCCGATCCCCCGGGAGACCTGAGAGAACCCCAAGGCCCGCCCCGGGCGGCCCCAGGCTCAGGCTGCCACCACCGCGGTCACCTGACAGCCTGGCGCGTGACCCCCCAGCCCAGCCAGGGCCAGGCGCTGTGCCGCACTGAAGCGGCGAGGCCGGTTCTCTGTGAGGGGCCTTTCCCCTGCGGCCTGGGGACCCGGAGGGCCGGCCAGGTGCGGGCAGGGGCGGGCGGGCCCCTCCTGGCGCTCACCGGCCGCACTTGCGCCTGCAGGTGGACCCGAGGGCCATCTCGGTGCTGGCCAAGTGGCAGAACTCCTACAGCATCAAGGTGGTCCTGCAGGAGCTGCGGCGCCTCCTGATGTCCAAGGAGAACATGAAGCTGCCGCAGCCGCCCGAGGGACAGTGTTACAGCAACTAGCCGGCCGGCCGCGCCGCAGCGTCTCGCCCCCGGTCGCCCCGCCCCAGAGGCCGTGCGCTGGGGCCGCCTCGGGACTCGGGCGCCAGAGGACGCTCCTGCCGGAAGGCCGTTTCTCCCACGCTCCCGTCCACGATACTAACCCGCCGTCCCTCCCGGTGCCGGGGCGCGCTGCCCGGCTCCGCCCGCCCGCGTAGCCACTGTCCACGTCGTCGCACTTCTGGGATCAAGAACGTCTGGGGAGGCCGGTCTCCGCCCTGATGGGTGGGCGCGTCGCCCAGCCGTGACAGGCGCCGCACACAATCACCTGCTGTCCGCCCCCGCCCGCCCGCCCGCCCGGCGCGGGGGGCGCCCGCCGGCCCCTCTGCCTGCCTTCTCCAAGTCTTAAATGATGTCCCCCTTCCAAGCCATCGTCCTGGCCCCGCCCCCCTCCCCCACCCTTGGCCAAAGCATCGATTGTAACCCCCTCTGCTCCCCTCAGAAATTGGCCTTCGGTGAGGAATTCAGGGCTTCTCCTCCGCCTTCCCCCACCTTTTCCGAGGGGTGCTGCTTCCCTTCCTCCTCGCACCCCTGTTACACACACACACACACACACACACACACACACGCACGCACACACATGCATACACGCGCACACACGCACACACACCCCGCTCTCGTCGACACGCCCCTGCCCTGGCCAGCAGCCATTCGGCCGGGCTGCGGAGAGCCTGGCCACCTGGTTTGATTTGGGAACCACCGCGATTTCCTCTCCACCAGCCTGGGAGACGCCCGCGGGGTCCGTGGCCCCCCGGGCCTCTGCTGTCACCCGCGGCCCATGTTGTTTTCTCAAGCTCAGGTTTCGATAAGGTGAAAAAAACGGTCACCGGGGGCCGGCCCGCCCTGCCGGCTCAGGTGCCGGGCGGGTCAGCGTGAAGAAAGGCCACGGGACACTCGCAAGCACACACAGTCCCTCCGAGTGAACTGCCCCCCGCCCCGGCTCTCGCCTTCTCAATCAGTCGGAGATGCGTGGCGCAGGCCTCTCTCCGGCCGTCCCGGCGACGCGCGGCTCTGGTTGGAATCTGACAACTGGAACAAAAAGACCTCGACTCCGGGTGCTGCCTCCCGCGGCCCACGGGGGCCCACGCCGGCAGGCCCGACTCTGGGCGAGTCGCTGCGTTTCCCCCGATTTCTGTCCAGGACCACTAGATGCTGAGATGTGGATGCGTACCGGAATAAAAGCGATTCATTGTGTTCTGAGGGTTTTTTTGGTTTTGTTTTAGTTTTAGTTTTTGTTTCTGAGTTTAGTATTGGGGCGAGACCACCTTGTGCAGCAGCAGCTACCGCGTCTGGAAAGTGAGAGACCTCCGGCCCCCCTTTCTCTCCGGGGAGCACCTTAGCCCTGAGGATGGAGCAGCTTGGAGGTCAGGGCTAACGACAGTATTCCACGACAGCCTCTTGATTGTCCGACCATTGCCTGATTTTAATATAATAAAGAGAAAAACGTGTGCGTTACTATCCAGGAAGCTCCGTTCCCCTTCCTCTCGGGACGGGGCTCGGGGACGCGCCCTTCTCGGCCCCATGGTTCCCAGCGACACCCTCGGGCCCAGGTGAACCTTCTCCACAGGGCCCCAGCGAATGAAGGTGCAGCTTGATGGGCCCAGAGGCACCGTCCAGGCTCCCAGCAGGGGGTGGGGGGGACAGCCCTGCCCCACCCCCGACTCCCAAGCTGCTGGGGTGGCCAGAGAACGAGTCGTTCTGGGAGTGTCCGAGCAGTCCCTGATGGGGCTGGGAACGGGAGGGCGGAGCGGCAGTGGCCGGTGGGCGGAAGGGCTGAGCCCCGGGCACTGCGTGGCCCTCTTGAGTGGGCACCGCAGATGCCACTCGGAGCCGGGGCAGGGGGCCGGCAGAGTGTGGGGCGTGAGGTGCTTGCCTTGCACAGGGCCAAGTCTAATCTGAGCCCTGTCCTGTGGGGCCCAGGCCCTGCCGGACGGTGCTGGCCAGGATTCAGGCGAGGGAGTTGTGTAGACAGAGACGGGCGGGGCGTCTGGGTTTACACTGCCGCGTGGCTGTGCGCTCTGCAGGGTGCTGGCGTGCCTGTGCTGCGGCACTGCACTCCCGCCGGCTACGGTCCCAGGACCCCGGGGACCCTCGGCGTCCAGCCCCCGGGGGCCTGCTGGGAGCCGCCGCCAGTGGCAGGACTGGCTTCATGAGAAGGCGGGGCTTGGAGAAAACGCCCACCCTGCAGCTCAGGTGCAGCTCAGCCCTGCCTGGAGGGGCTGCATGCGTGTGTGTGCGCTCATGCACATGTACACACACGCAACTGCCCGGGCGCATGTGCGCACACGTGCACACACATGCACACACACACACACACATGTGCGCGCGGGTCCCCTGCAACATCCCTGAGATAGATGCTGTGTCCACATTGTCGCTGTTCCACTCGAGCCAGGAACAGTTCCCGGCCCGCGGCAGAGGGCTTAGGGTGGGGGTGCTCCGGAGGAATGTTCTAGAGGGCCCTCGGGGATGCTCTGGAGGAATGTTCTAGAGGTTCCCCGGGGCCCCCCTGCCGCCCCAGCACCCATGGGGTGGGGAGAGTGAGCTCCATGTGCTGGTTCATGGGGCTCCCTCGTGGCTCTGTGCCAAGGGGTCACTCGGGGGACCCTAGTGGGGGCCGGGTCCCGCGTTCGAGGCCAGGGGCCTCCCTGCTGCCGTCTCCTGCCTTGGAGCGGAGGGAAGACCTGGGCGGCCCCGCCACCTGCCCGCCTGGGACTAGCGACGCTAGTGTCGGCCAGCAGAGGGCGCCCGCGGGCTGCAGGCCGGGCTCGGTGCTCTCGGGGCAGACTGCAGTGACCGCGGTCAGGTCCGGTGGAGCCTGGCCTGACCCCTGGGAGGCCCCGAGCCCTGGGAGCGGGAGGTCCCTCCTTCCTGCCTCCCTTCTCAGCCTTCATTTTCTCCAGAACCCAGACAGCAGGGGTTTTATCAGACCTTTTGATGGTAGTGATTTTTTGGGGGGGGGTCCACACCCGGCGATGCACAGGGGTCACTCCTGGCTCTGCACTCAGGAATTACTCCTGGCGGTGCTCGGGGGACCCTACAGGATGCTGGGAATCGAACCCGGGTCAGCCGCGTGCCAGGCAAACGCCCTCCCCGCTGTGCTCTCGCTCCAGCCTCTATGGTGGCGATTTTCAGTCACCAGTTACTAGCTGAGTTATCTGGGGCTGGGGGCCAGCAGTGCTGGGGGGGGGCGCTCCCACTGGTGTCGGGGGCTGCAGAGGAGTGACGCGGTGGATCAGGGGTTGAACCCGGGACTCCTGCCCCTTTGGTCTTCCCGGCCAGGCCAAGTTACTTTTATATATATATATATATATTTTTTTTTTTTTGGTGGGGGGCTGGAGGGGGGGTCTGGGCCACTCCTGACTGCTCATGGATCACGCCTGTCAGTGCTCCAGGGACCCGATGGGATGCCGGGGATCGAACCCAGGTCTGTCACCTGCAAGGCAGGCGCCTCCCCACTGTGCTACTGCTCCAGTCCCGAGTTCCAGTTTTAATTCTCCAAGGAAGGATTTGGGACAAAACCAGGTCCCCCCACCCCCGCTGTTTCCCGTGTCCACTCTGGGCCGCTTCTCCGGGCCAGGAATGAGTTAGTTGCTGGCCAGGCTGCCTGGCGCTCGGCCCCGCCCCCGGCCCCTGCACCTCACGGGCGCCTGGCCGGGCACGGTTCTTGGCTGGAAAGGCCGCGCAAACCCCAGCCGGCCCTGTGCCACCGCAGCCGGACAGAGCCTCCTTCTCCGGGGCTGGGAGCGGAGTCGCCTGCGGAGCTGGGGCACCTGGGGGCTGCGCCCGGTTCCCTTGCCCTGGGGGGCAGGGGGGCAGCCGTGCCAGGAGCCTTAGCACGAGCATTTCTGGAGGCAGAGCTGCAGAGACGGTGCTGCCCGGGCTGGCATCCACCCGGCCCAGCGAGCGGCTCAGAGTGGCCCCGGTGGCACAGCCAGTCCACCTTGGCCAGACCCTGGGGATGCAGACGGGTGCCTGGCATTCCCCCCCCGCCCCCCACCGGCCACAGAGACTGGCCCCAAAGGAGTGGCAAATTGCCAGGCAAGTTTCACAAGTGAATCCGGACCAGAAAGTCTGGAGCCGATGTGATCGGAGTACAGGGGCCGAGCATGGGTGAGGTGAGCCCTGATGGGAACTCTCTGGCCAGGGGACCAGCAGGTGCAAAGGCCCTGGGAGAGGCAGCATGAGGGTGGGCAGGCCGAAGGGACAGCAAGGTCAGAATGAGGACTGCTGAGGTGGCCCAGACACAGCCCTGGCCCTACGTTTGAGGCCTGTGCTCAGTTGCCTGCACAGAAAGAAGCAGGGGGAGCACAGTGGGAGAAGGAGCAGGAGGAGGAGGGGGAGGAGGAGTGGGAGAAGGAGCAGGAGGAGCAGGAGGAGCAGGGGGAGGAGGAGCTGGGGGGGGAGCAGGGGAGGAGCAGGGGAGGAGGAGCAGGGGTGGAGCAGGGGAGGAGCAAGAGGCCTCGCCCCCCCCCCAAGTCTGGGCCTCCGGGGTGGCAGCAGCCGGCCACTCTGTCGGCCTGGTCACCCCAACCAGGGTCCGAGGGGTGGACACCGTCTCTCACCAGCCCGAGAACTGGCCTCCCCACCCCCAGCTGTGCCGGCTGCTCACGGGTCACTGGTGGCCAGGCCAGTTGGGCCCAGAGCCCCTGGTGCCGCCCAGCTCGGGCCACTGGACGGCAACACCCAGCCTTGCCCCGTCCCGGGCGGGAAGGCGGGAGGCAGCCGGGGCTGAGGGCGAGATGCTGCCCGGAGCCCCCAAGCCCTGAGCCCGGCCAGTCCCGCTCCAGAACACTCGCGGGTCAGTCGCTGGACAAGGGGTAATGGGCCAGCGCTGCCCGGCCGGGGAGGGACGGGGAGGCGGAGCCAACTGAAATCAAGATGCAAGGGGGGCGGCGTGCAGGGGGGCAGGAGGGAGGGAGAGAAGGAAGGGGATGGTCCCATCCTGGAGAGCACCAGGGCGAGAGATGGGGAAGGGTGGGGGAGGGGTGAGGCAGGGGCGGGTGGTGGCGGGGTGGGGGATGGGGGTGAGTGGTGGGGGGAGGGAGGGGTGCGTGGTGGGGGTGGAGGGGTGTCGTGCGTCGCGGGGACAGGAGGGCTGGTCACTGGCAACACCTGCGCTGTCCGTGCGAGTCACGACACTCGGGAGGTCCAGGGGGTGTGGGGTGCTGGGACCCCAAACCTGGGCTCCGGGGACACGGGCGCCCCCGTGGGTGGCATCGAGGCGGGGCCTGGACTCCGGGCTGGGGTTGAGGGAGGGGACGTCGGGGGCAGACCTGCAGGCCTCACCCCTCCCGGCAGCCTGAGTGCGTGCCGGGCAGGAGTGCCGCAGGGCCCACCACACACACACACACACACACACACACACACACACACACACACACACGGTGGCCCGGGGTGGCCCCACGGCCCAGTGCTCCTTCAGCCGCGCTCAGAAGCAGGACCCGCCTCGTGGACAGATGCCCACACGTGGGAACTGACGGAGCAAAGGCCCGGGGGCCAGTGACGCGGCTCTGGGGGGGCCGAGGTCTCGCCTTTCCCAAGGGCCCGTTTGCTCCCCGCGGTGCAAAACACAGAAACGGACCCCAAGGGCCGAGGATTCCAGAGCAGGCCCCAGCCGCAGCCCGGACTCTGGAACGTTCCCTTCCTGGCTCTGCACGGGCGCCGCCCCCGGCCCCAGCACACCCGCCCACCCAGCTCTCCACTCCTGCTCCGGGCGGAGGGGAGTCTGGCGCTCTCTGCTCTGTGCTCACTCGAGGACCCTGGCTCAGGTGGGGCCGGGGGACCAGGGATGCAGCTCTGGAAGGAGCCTCGGGGACTGTCACCAGAAACCCTCAGAGTCCCTGACTGGCTGAACAGGCCGCCCCCACTGGGCCTGGGCGGGAGGGGCTCCCCCAGAGGGTCACCACCAGGGAGGCCCAGAAGACACCTCCTCCTGGAAGCCTTCCCTGGCTTCCCTCCCCTCCCAGCGTCAGTGAAGGGCGGGTGGGGCTGTCTTCTTTCCTTTTTCTTTTTCCCTTTTTCTTCCCTTACTTGCCCAGCAGGTGTTCGGTGGGGCTGGAATCCACAAGTGGCCGCGAGTGGCTGTGCCCAGCTCCAGGGAAGGGGGGGTCACAGTCCAGAGGGGGCGTGTCTTGGCTCCGTGAGTCCCCTGGAGCTGCCCCGGGTCTCCACGGCCTTCTGCTGCTGTCCCTTGCCCCGCCCACCCGCAGCCTCAGGACCCTCCCCGGTGAGGCCCCAGCCCGGGTGCAGGGGTCCAGGCATAGGCCTTGACGGAGCACCCACCGTGCACCCGAGCCGTGTGATGTGCCGCCCTGCCCTCCCGCCCTCGTGCTCTGGGTGGGGAGATGAGACCAATCAGCCAGACCCAGGGATGGGCGCCCGGGAGGAAGAGGACAGAGGCTGCTGGGGCAATCCCGGGAGCTTCCTGGAGGAGGCCCAGGTTCCAAGGGCGGGGGCGGGGAGGAACTTTCCAGCTCTGTCGTGTTCAGATTGCTGTTTGTTGTTTGGGGTCCCCCCTCCCGGGCAGTGCTCGGGGCTGACTCCTGCCTCTGTGCTCAGGGGTTGCTCTGAGGGGCTCGGGACCAAGGGAGGTGCCGGGGCCAAAGCCCGTCAGCCGTGCGCAAGGCGGACGCCTTGACCGCCGCCCTGTGGCTCCAGCCCCTACACTGTTGCCTTTGTTGTGGAGTCACAGCGGCCGTGCGGGGGCCACACGCGCCCCTGGCCCAAACCAGGGCCTGCACGTCCGAAACCCACGCCCGCCCGCCTGTCCGCCCGAGATTCGATCCTCTAAAGGCCATTTCTGCGTTTTCTGCAACAAGCCTGTTTCTCTGTTGCCTGCAGAAGGGCCAGAAGCGCGCCCGAGGCTCCACAGCCGAGCCCGGCCCTTCCCCGGAGACCTGGGCGTGAGGACAGGAACAGAGCCAGGAAGGGACTTTTCCGGGGCTCCTACACCCGCTTAGGAGAGGGGAAGAAACAGAGAGGGGGGGGAGGGAGAGAGGAGGGAGGAGAGGGGAGAGAGCGAGATAGAGTGAGGGAGAGGGGAGAGGAGAGGGGGGAGGGAGAGAGGGAGAGAGGAGGGAGGAGAGGGGGAGAGAGGGAAATAGAGAGGGGGGAGGGAGAGAGGGAGAGAGGAGGGAGGAGAGGGGGGAGAGAGGGAGAGAGAGTGAGGGAGAGGGGAGAGGAGAGGGGGAAGGGAGAGAGGGAGATGGGGGGAGGCACAGGGGAGAAGGGCTCGCCTTGTGGCAACCCCAGTTCAGTTCACAGGGCCAATATCACTGTGACATGAGCAAGAGCACAGAGCTGGGAGCAGCCCCTGAGTAAGAGCAGGGTGGCCCAAAAGCCCAGGGAGGAGACAGTGACCTGGCTCGGGGAAGGTCGCTCAGGGCTCCCTCTCTGGTTTTCCGTCCCTGACCTTGGGCCCCGCAGGACATGACCCCCTCCCCCAGTGTGAGCAACCCGGGTTCCCCCAGACAGAACTGCCAGTGAGGGAGGGAAATGCCGATGTGGTGCCTCAGTTTCCCCACAAGCTCGCCAGCCCTGGCGCCTGGGCCTGGGAGCCGCCGCCCACTGCCCGGGGTCCTTCTGCGCGAGCCCAGGATGCCGGCTCGTCCCCCAAGGCGGGCCCTGGGGCCCAGGGTTCCCGGGGTGGTCTGGGAGCAGAGACCCGGTGTAAGCAGGGTCCCTGTGGGGGGGGGAGACTGGGGGGCGCCCCCGGAAACCCCCTGCACTGCTGGTACGTCCTCAGCAAGGCCAGCCAGAGCCCGGGGTGACCACTCACTGGGCGTCCATCCCAGGCACCGCTGGGTCCCCGAGTCCCAAGGGCACACCCTGGTGCCTAGGTTCCAATACGCTCAGTCAGACAGGAGAGGAGGAGGAAGAGGAGGAGGAGGAAGAGAAGGAGGAAGAGGGGGAGGAGGAAGAGGAGGAGGAGGAGGAGGAGGAGGAGGAGAAAGAGGAGAAGGAGAAGGAGGAAGAGGAGGAGGAAGAGAAGGAGGAGGAGGAGAAGGAGGAGGAGGAGGAAGAAGAGAAGGAGAAGGAGGAGGAGGAGGAGGAAGAGGGGGAGGAGGAAGAGGAGGAGGAGGAGGAAGAGGAGGAGGAAGAGAAGGAGGAGGAGGAGGAGGAAGAGGAGAGAAGGAGGAGGAGGAAGAGGAAGAGGTTCTCAAACGGGCCCTGCGCCCTCTGGGGGCCCTTGGGTGGGGGGGTCAGTGGGGGCCAGCCAAGCCGATTTCTCCCCACTGTCATTACCCTTCTTGGAAACAAAGTCCCCGGCCAGGAAGGACCGCCTGCAGAACTGCCCAGCGCGGGAGAGAAACTGAGGCAGGAGGTCGGGGCAGACCGACCTTGCAAGTTCTGCAGCTGCTTTTGGGCGCGAGCGCCTGTCCCCTGGGGGACGGAGACAAGGACGCAGCGGACAGGTCGGGGTGCCCTGGCCCCTGCGCGCGGGGCCCGGCCGGGTGGCGAGCAGAGGGGGCGGCAGGGCGCGGGGCCAGCAGGCTGGAGCCGCCGCCCCACGCCCCCCGCCCTTCCCAAGCAGCCCCCGCGGGCGGGCGGGCGCGCTGGAGCCGGCACATCTGGAGCCCAGCACGGCCGGGCCGGGCGGCGCCACCCGCGCCACAGCCGCCGCGTAAACAGCCCGCGCCCACCGGCGGCGCCCACAAGGCCCCTTTCTTCTCGGACCCGCGCGGCCCTGACCTCCGCCCGGGGCGAGGGGCGGCCGGAAAGGCCCCGACGACGCTGGCCTCGCCCCCCGCCCCGCGCCCCGGAGGGTCCCCGGCAGCGCGCAGCGGGGAGGGCGCGGCCCTGCTGGCCCAGGCCCCGCTGGACACGGCGGCCCGGAGAGCCGGACCCGGAGCCTCGGGAACTAGGACTCGGCGCTGCTGGGGGGCCCGTTACCCCGCCGCCCAGGGGCCCCGGGCGGGGCGGGAGCCCGGAGGGCCACGCGGGCTCGGGCTGGCGGGTGGACGCGGCAGAAGCTGCCCCAGGGCTCTGCCTTTTCCTGGGCGGGGCCCTCGGCACATCCTGCTCCCCCTGACCCCCGTTTCCTGCAGGGGGGTGGCGGCGGGGGTGGGGAGCTACCCTAGGATGTCAGGGTTTGGGAAAAGCTCCATGAGAGAGGCCTGGGGTGGGGGGGGGGGCGGCACCAGGGCCAGGTGCAAAGAGAGAGCGGAAGGCCGGGTGGCTGCCTGGAGGAGGCATCACGCAGTCAGGGGGGAGAAGCTGGACCTGAAGGAAGGGCCCAGAGGAGGTGACCTGCCACCTCTGAGGCTCGGGACCCCCGCCGGGACCCCTCCAGCAATCCTTGGAGGTCCTTCCCCAAGTCACCCCATTGTACAGATGAGGAAACTGAGGCCCGGAGGGCAGAATGGGTGTCCTCAGGAAGCCACCGCAGAGGCGGGACTTGCGGGGTCCTCCCTGCACCCCCTCACCCTTTCAGCGCCCCGGTCCTGTCCCTGGGCAGGGGGGGGGTCCTCCACCTGCTGCCGCCCCCCAGGCCCCTGTGAGCCCGCCCGCCAGGCAGGAACCAGCCGCCATCTGGAGCCAAGGGCCGTTTCTGGAGGCGGCGGCGGCGCTGGCGCGGGCCCAGCGGGTCTGGAAGCGATTAGCAGCCCCGAGCATGTGGCGTTCTCATCAGCCCCCGCCCCGCCCCCCAGCCAAGGCCGCCGGGGGGTCCCCCAGGCCCCCGCTGTAGCAGGCGTCCAGCTCGGACCTGCTCAGGCCGAGGCTCGCTGGTGGCGCCCGGGCCACCCACAGGCGGGCGCGGGGGCTGGGCCGGCTTCCTCCTGGCCCCTGGGCTGGGAAAGACCCTCAGGCCCGCCCCCTCCTGCCCCCGGCCCCCCTCGAATGTCTGTTTCCACCATCGCGAAGGGCAGCGTCACCCTGTCGGGCCCCGTCACTGCCCTCAGCTCCGGCTGTGGGTGGGGAAACTGAGGCACACGCAGCCCCGGACCGTCAGAGCTGGGCTGCAGACTGCTCCTCCCTGCCTCTCCTGGGCTCTAGAAGGTTCTGCCAGCCGTGGGCACCCGGGGCTGGGGCTCCGCAGGGGCTTGTGCCCTCCCAGAGGGCCACACCCACACCACGCCCTGGCCGAGTCGGGGACCCCCGGGCTCCAGAGCTCCGGGTTCTCTTTCCTCTGTGGGGAGTCGCCCCCCCCCAGGGCTCACCCGGGCCCCGCCGCCTCCCCCACCCCAGGTCTGCTGAGACCCGAGCTCAGTGTGTGCTGGAGGGAAGCTGGGCTTGGGGGTGAGAGAGGGAGAGGGGAGGGTGACGAGGAGGGAGGAGGGTGAGTGAGGATAAATGGAGAGAATGAATGAGGAGTGAAAGGATGAGGAGAATGAGTGAAGGAATGAAGAGAATGAATGAGAATGAGTGAATGAGGAGAATGAGTGAGTGAACGAGTGAGAAAGAATGATTGAGTGAATGCATGAATGAGTGAATGAGTGAATGAGTGAGTGCGTGAATGAGTGAGTGAATGAGTGAGTGAGTGAATGAGTGAGTGAATGCATGAGTGAATGCATGAATGAGTGAGTGAATGAGTGAGTGAATGAATGAGTGAGTGAGTGGGTGAATGAGTGAGTGAATGAATGAATGAGTGAATGAGTGAGTGAGTGGGTGAATGAGCGAGTGAAGGAAGGAGGCGTCTGTCCTGGAGAGGAAACAAAGGCGGCTTAGAAAGTTCCCACGGGCTGCTTGCCCGCCCCACAGGCACTTTCTGGAACATTCCTGCAGCCTGTGAGTCCCACCACGTGACAAGGAAGCTGAGTCCCATCCCCACGAGTCCCTTCCTGTGGGTCCCGGCCCCGCCTGGGGGTGCTGTGACCCCACCTGGGGGTGCTGTGACCCCGCCTGGGGATGAGACCTGGGCCCTGTTCTGCTCTGGGTTGAAGGACGTGGACGGTGCTTGTCACAGTCCCCCTCAGTGACCCCCTGCCCAATGTGCCCCTCCGGCCTCCCCAGACTTCCATGGGGGCTGTCATTGCCCCCTTGACAGATGAGGAGACCATGCCCAGAGAGGGTAGGCGACTGGCCCAGGCACACACAGCGGCCAGCCCAGGGGAGCAGCCTGCAGGAACACTCGGACCCTGGGCACAGAGGGGTGACTCTGAGGGAGGGAGTGCCCAGCCTGGCGCCGGCTCCTAGGGTGCAAACATGGACACCCAGTGCCGTTGGAATCCAGGCTGTCAGCCCGAGTGGGCGCAAGCCCAGTCTCCCCCACCCACCGTGGCTCCAGTGATGCAGCTGTGGTGCCACTGAGCAACACTGCCCGGGTTACACACTGACTCCTCCTCCAGGCAGCCCTCCTGGGTGGCCCTCTCCTAACTCTGGGAGCTTCTCAGCGTCTGACCTCACCTCGCTGTGCTTGGCAGGACACGGGGGGAAGGGGGACACCCTGTCTCCATCACTGGCTCCCAGAGCCTGCATGCGGCAGGGACTGTGAGAGGCTGGGAGGCCACAGGGGTCACTCCCTCTGCCGAGCTGGGCTCCTACTCTGTGCCAGGCACGCCCGAGGCAGGCGCGTGTGAGCCTGAGGGAGCCCGTGTTCCCGGGAGAGCACTGTCCAGAGAGCACAATGCAGAGGTGCAGCTGTGGGTAGGGGTGGGGTGTGCAGGGTCTGCAGGGCGGAGCCGGGACCACCAGGATGCCAGGGGGCGGGGCACAGCAGGGAGGAAGGGGCCCGGGAGCCCCCAGGGCCCCAGGAGCACAGGCAGGAGGCCCCGTGGGGCCGCCCGCAGGCCCCGGGCTCTGCTCCCGGTGCTCCTCCTGCTCTCCAGGCCCTGGAATGTTCTGCCTGCGTGATGGTCCCTCGGTCGGGGTCCCCGGACCCCCCCTCCGCACAGAGGCCAGAGG